>NW_007259470.1:935546-992018 GCF_000164805.1 Carlito syrichta
AAAAAAAAAAAAAAAAAATCAACCGGGCATGGTGGCTTATTCCTGTAGTTCCAGTTACTTGGAAGGCTGAGGCAAAAGTATCACCAGAACCCAGCAGGTTGAGGCTGAGGTGGCTGGATCGTGCCAATGTACTCCAGCTTGGGCAATAGAGTGAGACTCTGACTTGAAATGAAATGAAATGAAAATAAAAATAATAAAATAAATTGAGGGAAAATATGAAACTGTTCAGTAATCAAAAAAATGATTTTTAAAATTAGAAAAGAAGATTTTGCTCTTTCTAATTGAATAAAATATTTTAAAGTTTCATAAAATTCCAACTTGTTTCAGAATTGGACATCTTATAAAATAAGTGATTTAAAGTGGTATAAAACTAACAAGATGTATTTAGGAAGAAATTTTGATCAAGCAGTGACTGCTTAAAGCATTTTGTATCTAGAATCTAAGCAAGGAAATGGTGTGTAAATAATTGCTACTATCTATATAACATATAATTTTAGATTGTTAAGACTTAATGACAAATTAAACACAACTCATTATCATTAGTTTTCTAAGACTTCGAAAAAACTAAAATAACTTTATTCTTAAAAGACTCATATAGGCACTTTTAGTTAATTTTCAAAATGCTTCCTGGGGACATTCTTTTAAAATATTGTTTATAATTGACACATCATAATTGTACATGTTTATGGGGTATAGTGTGGTATTTCAATACATGTGTACATCATATAACAATGCCCATCACCTCAAAGCTTTGTCATTTCTTTGTGGTGAAAACTTTCAAGATCCTCTTTTCTAGCTATCTTGAAATTTGTAACCCACTGTTATTAGCTATAGTCACCCTATTGTGTAATAGAATGACAGACCTTATTCTATCTAATTGTAACTTTGTATCTGTTGACCCATCTCTCCCCATTCTCCCTCCTCTTTCCACTCCCTAGTCTCTGGTAACAACTATTCTACTGTCTGCTTCTACAAGATAAACTTTTTTAGATTTATAAGTCGGGTTATCTGTATTTGTCTTTCTGTGCTTGATTTATTTCACTTAACATTATGTCCTCCAGGCTCATCCACGCTGTCTCAAATGACAGGATCTGATTTTATTTTTTATAACAATGGAGCTTATATTGCTGTTAATAGAAAGCATTAATAGAAAATGGTTGATTTTATATTGTGGCTACTGTGGATCGTGTTGCAATAAGCATAAGAATGCAGATAGCTCTCTGACATACAGATTGTAATTCCTTTAGATAGATACCAAGTGGTAAAATTGCTAGATCATATAGTAATTCTGCTTTTTACTTTTCTGAGGAAACTCCATACTTTTTTTTTTTTTTCGAGTCAGAATCTCACTCTGCCCAGGCTTGAGTGCAGGAGCACACTCATGGCACCCCCAGCATGGACCTGTTGGACTCAGGCGATCCTTCCTCCTCAGCCTTCCAAGTAGCTGGAACTACAGATGTGTGGTACCACATCCTGCTAATTTTTTGATATATTGTAGAGATGAGGTCTCACCAAGTTGCTGGGACTGGTCTCAAACCCGCAGGCTCAGGCAGTTCTTTCACCATGTGCTCCCAAAGTGCTGGGATTACAGGTTTGAGCAGCCGTGCCCAGCCCATACTATTTTTAATAATAGCTATACTGATTTACTTTCCTACTAATACTTTGTAAGAGTTCTTTCTCCATATTACTGTCAGCATTTGATTTTGCTTTTGTTTTTTGTCTTCTTGCTTTTAACTATTCTAAATGGAGTAAAGTGATATCACATTGTTGTTTTGATGTGCATTTCTCTGATATTCAGTGATGTTAACCATTTTGTGATATAGCTATTAGACATACAAATGTATGTCTCTTGAAAAATGTCTTTTTAGTTTTCTGTACATTTAAGAGAATCAGATTATTTGTTTTTTATGTATTCTAGACATTAACCACTTATCAAATGTATAATTTGCAAATATTTTCACCTATTCTGTAGGCTGTCTCTTCACTCTGTTTATTTTATTATTTATTTATTTATTTTTAGTTTGAGTAATTCTACTAGTCTGATTTTGAATTTGTTGTCTGTGTTTTGAAGACCTTTGAGGGTTTACTGTTTGTGCTTTGGCCAGACCACTGCCATAAAACATTTTCTTTATATTTTCTTCAAGTAATTTTACAGTTTATGGTCTTATATTTAAGTTTTTCATCCATTTTTGTATATGCTGAGAGACAGAGTTCTAGATTCATTTTTCTGCATGTGAATATCCTGTTTTTTCAGCACCATTTAGAAGATAATAACCTTTGCTTAATGTATGTTCTTGGCATCTTTGTCAAAAATCAGTGGACTGCAAAAGCATGGGCTTATTTCTGGTCTCTTTATTCTGCTTTATTCATATGTGTAAGTTTTTATCAAAGTATCAAGTTTTGTTACTGTAACATTGTACTATATTTTGAAGTCAGGTAGTTTGATGTCTTCAGCTTTGTTCTTTTTGCTCAAGAGTGTTATTTGGGTTTTTTTGTGATTCTATACAAATTTTAGAATTGTTTTCCATATTTCTGAGAAGACTGTCATGGGTGTTTTGTAGAGATAGCATTAAATCTGTAAATGTATTTGAGTAGTATAGACATTTTGACAATATTAATTATTTCACTGCATGAATAAGAAAAATTTCCATTTATGTGTGTCTTCTTTAGTTTTTAATCAATACTTTAGGTTCATTGTAAAGATCTTTCACTTTTTAATTTAAATTCATTCCTATATATATTATTTTTTATAGCTGTTGTAAAGGAATTGCCTTTCTGATTTTTTCAGATATTTTCTATTAGCATATAGAAACATTACTGATTTTTTATGCTGATATTATATTCTGCAACTTTGCTGAATTTATTTTTCTAACAGTTTTATGGTAAAGTTTTTAGGATTTTCTATATGTATGATAATGTCTGGAAACGAACAATTTGGCTTTCTCAAACGAGATATTCTGACATAACCTTTCACTTATATAGACCCCTTACTTCAGTTTTATTGTTATGTTTACAAATATGTCTTTCTACTTTATCACATTATTATTCAAGCTTCGCTGTTTGTGAAGAAAATAACATGAACTATTATAGTTTTTGGCAGATAGGCTTAAATATTGCTGATCACATTGAATACAGATTTATATATGATACATATTATTTATATGTATACCATTAAACAATGTATACATGTATATATACATATATAATAAGTTTTAAATTTATGTACAAAACAATTATGATCAAGGAGCTTATTGGGATTAGTCAAATTATTAATTGCTTATTTTCTTTTTATCAATATTATAGTAATATAAAATTTAGTGAGACTATATGTGTTCTAATAATCTTAAACTTATAAAGTTGCTCTTGGGCTGAGTACTTAAACTATTTACAGATAGAAACAATGATAATAACAATAGTGGATTAAAAATAGCTTAATTGAAATTTATCAGGATTTCTAAGACAAAAAGTGTTTCAGATTTAAGATAATCATGTTATTTACGGCTTTATTCAAACTTTTAGGATCTGCGGTTACTAGGTCACTAGAGCACTTGAGAAAGACATGATCCTTTAAAAAAAATTTTTTTTTAATTTTAGAGCATATCATGTGATGGGAACACATAGGGATTTATTACATAAGTAAATTTAGTGAAGGCAAAGTTTGGGATTCTAGTGAGTCCTCTCCCACCTAGTAGTGGACTTGGTACCCAGTGATTGGTTGTGTGTCCTTATTTCCCTTTCCCTTCCCATGCTCCTAACTTTAGCAGTGTCCAGCATTTGTTGTTCCCACCTTTGTGTCTATGTGTCCAACATTTGGTGTCCACTTATGATTGAGGACATGTGGTATTCAGTTTTTTGTTTATGTGATAGTTCACATAGAATAATGGTCTCCAGTTGCTTCCATGTTGCTGTGAAAGACATGATTTTGGTCTTCTGAGGGGTATTTAATCATATATATATATATATATATATATATATATATATATCACATTTTCTTTATCCAGTTCACTTTCAGTAGGCATTTAGGTGGGTTCTATGTTTTTGCTATTGTGATTATTGCTGAATAAATATGCACATGCAGGTGTCTCTTTGATGGAGTGATTTATGTTCCTTGGGTATATTCTCAGGAGTAGAATTGCTGGACTGAAAGGTAGCTCAATGTTTAGTTCTTTGAGAAATTGCCACACTGCTTTCCAAAGAGGTTGAACTGGCTTATAATCTCACCAACAGTGTAAAAGCATTTTATTTTTATCACATCTTTGCCAACACCTGTTGTGTTTTGACTTTTTAATGATAGTCATAATAACCAGTGTGCAGTGGTCCTCATTGTATTTTTGATTTGCATTTCTCTGATGATTAGTGAATCTGAGCATTTGTTCATATTTGTTGGTTGCTTGTATGTTTTCCTTTGAGAAGTGTCGGCTCATGTCCTTTGCCCACTTTTTAATAGGGTTATTACATTTTTTTCTTATTAATTTGTTTGAGTTCCTTATAGATTCTGAATGTTAGGCCTTTGTCAGATGTGAAGCTTCCACATATTTTATTTTCCATATGGTGGGTCATCTCTTTAATCTCTTGATGATTTCTATTGCTGTGAAAAAACTATTTAGCTTGATAAGGTCCTACCTGTCAATTTTAGATTCGCCATATTTGCTTTTGAGGATTTATCCATGAATTCATTGCATAGGTTAATATCCAGCAAGTTGTTCCCTAAGTTTTCTCTAATATTCTTATAGTTTGAGGTTTCACATTTAAACCCTTGATCTTTTTAAGTTAATTTTTGTATACAGTGATAGGTAGGAGTCCAGTGTCAGTTTCTTCTTCTGCGTGTGATTAGCCAGCTTTTCCAGCACGATTTCCTAAATATGGTTTTCTTTCCCCAATGTTTGTTGAAGATGAGTTGTTTGAAGGTCTGTGGTTTGATTTTCATATTCTTTGTCCTATCCCATATGGTCTGTATGTCTATTGTTGTACAAGTACTATACTGTCTTGAATACTCTAGCCTTGTAGCAAAGTTTGAAGTCTGGGAGTGTGATGTCTTCAGCTTTCTTCTTTTGCTGTGGATTGCTTTAGCTATTCAAGCTACTTTTTGCTTCCATATGAACTTTAGTAATGTTTTCTAAGTCTGTGAAAAATGATGGTGGCAGTTTGATAGGGACAGTGCTGAATCTGTAGAATGCCTTGGGTAGACCAGAAATCTTAATGAAATTCATTCTTCCAATTCATGAGCATGGGATATTCTTCCATTTGTGTGTATCATTTTTGATTTCTTTAAGTTTGCTTTGTAGTTCTCCTTGTAAAACTCTTTCACCTCTTTGGTTACATAAATGCCAAGGTATTTTTTGGTGAGTGTGCAGCTACTGAGAATGGTGTTGCGTGTTTGATTTGCTTCTCAGACTGTTTGTTGTCGATGTTTTAAAATGCAACTGACTTTTGTGACTGGATATTTTATCCTGAGACTTTACTGGAGTCATTTATCTGGGGCAAGGAGGTTTTTGACAGGGTTTTCTAAGTATTGAATTATATCATCTGTCAAGAGGGGTGATTTAACTTCCTCTTTTTCTACATCCCTAATTTGTTTTTCCTGCATGATTGCTTTGTCTAGGACTTCCAGTACTATGTTGAGTAGGAGGGATGGGAGTGGGCATCCTTGTCTTATTCCAGTTATTAGGGCAATTGCTTTCAGCTACTGCCCATTAAGTATGAGGCTGGCTGTAGGTTTGTCACAGATGGTTCTAATTATTTTGAGGAATGTTCCTTCAATACCTAGGTGTTCCATGTTGGATTTTATCAAATGTTTTTTCTGTCTACTGAGATAATCATGTAGTTCCTGGTTTTATACTTGTCTATGTGGTTGATTAAATTTATTTATTTGCATATGTTGAACCAGCCTTCTATCTCAGAATGAGGTCCACCTGGTGCTGATGGATGATTCTTATAATGGGCTGTTGGATGTGATGTGCTAGACTCTTTTTTTTTTTGGAGTTGGAGTCTCACTCCATTGCCCAGACTGGAGTGCAGTGGCCGCTTCCAGCCACTGCAGCCTCAACCTGTTGGGCTCCGGTGATCCTTCTGCCTCAGCCTTCCAAGTAGCTGGAACTACAGGCGCGCACTACCACGCCCAGCTAATTTTTGATTTATTGTGGAGAAGAGGTCTCGCATGCTAGACTCTTGATGATCATTTTTGCATCTATGTTCATCAGGAGAATTGGTCTAAATTTTTTCTTTTCTTGTGGGAACTTTGCCATTTTTGGTTTCAGGATGATATTGATTTTATAACATGAGCTATGAAGGATCCCTTCCTTCTCAATATTTTGAAGTACTTTCTATAGGATTAGTATCAGCTTACACGGTATGTCTTGTAGAATTCAACTGAGAAATCATCTGGTTCAGGACTTTTCTGATGGGGAGGTTTCTTATAACTGAGTAGATTTCTTGGATTATTATTGGTCTGTGTAGGTTTTAATTTCTTCTTATTTAAATCTTGAGCAGTTATGTGATACCAGGAATTTCTCTATTTCCTTTAGATTTTCTAGCTTATTTGCATACAGATATTTGTTGCAATCACTGGGAATTTTTTGTATTACTTCAGGGTCAGTTGCAACATCATCTTTTTTATTTCTAATTGTGTTTATTCAAATGTTCTCTCTCTCTCTTTCTTGTTAATGTTGCCAGGAGTTTATCAACATTATTTACCCTTTTAAAGAACCAGTTTGTAATCTCATTAATCCTTTGTGTGATTTTTTTTTGGGGGGGGAGGGTGGGAGGTGTCTATTTCATTTAGCTGTAAATTTATTTTGATGATTCCATTGTTCTACTGATTCTGAGATTAGATTAGTCTTTCCAGGTCTCTTAGGTGTGATGTTGGACTGTTTTCTTGAGGTATCTCTATTTTCTTGATATGTGCATGTGATGTTATATACTTCTACCTCAGTATCACTTTCATGGTAGCCCAAAGGTTTTGGTATTGTTAGTCTTTGATTTCATTTGTTTTTAGTATCTTTTTATTTCTTTCTTGATATCTGTGTTAACACAAAATTCATTCAGAAGCATTTTGTTTAATTCCCATGTATTTGTATGTTTTAGGGGATTCCTGTTGTGATTATATTTATTTTTATTTCACTGTAGTTTGAGAAGATGCTGATATGATTCTGACTTTTTGAAATTTGTTCACGTTGACTTATATTCATGTATGTGGTTGATCTTGGAGTATGTTTCGTGTACTGATGAGAATAATGTAGATTCTCCGGTGTTTGGGTAAAGTATTCTGTGGATATCTATTAGATCTAATTGAGTGTCAAGTTAAGGTTTTGGATTTGCCTAATAGTCTTTTGCCTCAATGATAGGTTTCAGTCTGTGAGCAGGGTATTATAATCTTCAGCTATAATTGTATGGCTATTTTCTCTCTTAACTTAATTAGCAATTGTTTTATAAATCTGAGTGTTTCTATGTTAGGTGTATAATTATTCAAGATGGATATTTCTTGTTGGCTAACTGAGTCTTTTATCATTATGTAAAGTCCTTCACTGTCCTTTTTAAATTTTATTAGTTTAAAGTCTGTTTTGTCTGATATAAGCAAAGCTACTACCACATTTTTGTATTCCATTTTCCTGGAAGATCTTTATCCAGCCCTTTACCTTGAACCTGTGGATATCCTTTGCAGTGTGATGAGTTTCGTGAAGGCAGCAGAAAGATGGATCATGCTTCTTTAATCAGTTTGCCACTCTGTGCCTTTTGAGTGGCTCATTCATTTCATTCATGTTTAAGTTAATTATAGATATATGGGAATTTGTTCCTATCATATTGCTATTAAGAAGTTCTTTGTGTTTTAGGCTTTGTGATTGATTTGTATGGTCTGTAAATTCTTTGTTTACTATTCTTTTTCAATGGGTGGAACCCTTCTTTTGTTTCTGTACTTAGAACTTTCTTAAGCTATTTATCCTGTATAGCTGGCCTGGAGGCATCCTATTGTCTTAGGGATTGGATGTCTAGGAAGAATTTTAATTTTTTTTTCATTAATGGTGTTTGTCTTGGTGGGATAGGAAGTTCTTGACTGGAATTACTTCTATTTTAGAATGTTAAGGATGGGACCTCAGGCCCCTTTGGCTTCCAGAGTTTCTGCTCAGAGGTCTACTGCAATATTGATGGCTCTTCCTTAGTAGGAGGTTTGTCCTTTCTTTCCAGCTGGCTTTAAACATTTTTTCTTTTATGCTTACCTTGGGAAGTTGGATTATTTTGTGCTTTGGGGATGTCTTCTCATGTAATACCTCATAGAACTTCTCTGAATCTCCTGTTTGTACATGGCTGACTCTAGCAAGATAGGGGAAGTTTTCTTGGATGACATTATGAAAGTCTTGTTCCACGGTGTTCTCAATTTCCGCTTCTCTCTCAAGGACACCAACCAACCATAGATTTGGTCTCTTTGCATAATATAAGATCTCTCATAAGTTTTGCCCATTCTTTCTAAGTCTTTTCTCCTTGTTTTTGTCAGACTGTGTTAGTGCAATAGTTTGATCCTCAAGCTCTGAGATGCTTTCCTCTGCCTGATTGATTCTTTTTTTAAGGTTACTTCAAAGTGTTAATGCATTTTTAATTCCAGTAGAGAATTCCTCACTTTGAGAAGATCAATTTGGTTATTTCTTAGAATGGCAAGAATAGGTTTTACTTCTTGCAGTGTTTTTGTGGCCTAGATGATTTGAGTGTCCACTTTCTCATGGATCTTGTTGAGTGTTTTGCAATCCGTAGTCTGAATTCTATGTCTGTCATCAGGGACAGGTCATTATGGATGGGTTCCATTGCTTGTGACCTCAGAAGCAATGGAAACTTAGTAAGTGTCAGCTTCTTAATTGTGGATTACTAGTGTTTGTTTTCTGGGTCTTTCTAATCTATGAGTGCAGACTCATTTCTATTTATTTTTTGTTTTTTTAAAATTTGTTAAAATTGTTGCTATAGGGATGGTAGCTTGAGTTTTGTTATTATTATTATTAATCAATATTTTTTATTATGATATTGTGGGGTACAGTTAAGGGTTGGGTATACAAATATGCTTCATTCAGTCACCCTTGTTGATAAGAGGTGTCTCTCCATCCCCAGACAGATGTTTACTACCATTAATCCCATCTCCCTTCCCATCCCCCCATAGTTTCCCACTAAGGTCAGTCATTTTCTTATAGTATTATGTTGGATGTTCAAGGTCCACTATATGAGTGAGAACATGTGATACTCAGATCTTTGTTTCTGTCTGATGTCACTCAGTATTATAGACTCTAATTCCATCCAGGTTGCTGCAAAATTCATGATTTTGTTCTTTTTTATGACTGTGTAGTATTCCATCATGTATATATACCACATTTTTTTAATCCAGTCCTCTTTTGATGGGCAGCATGGTGCAGGTATCTTTTCTATAGAGTGATTTCAGTTCTTCAGAGTATATTCCCGGGAGGGGGATTGCAGGGTCATATGGGAGGTCAATATTTAGAGCTTTTAGGAATTGCCATACTGTTTTCCACAGAGGTTGCACTAGTTTGCACTCCCACCAACAGTGTAGAATTATTCCCTTTTCGTCATACCCTCTCCAGCAACTGTTATTTTTTGAGTTATTGATAATTGCCATTCTGACTGGAGTTAGGTGGTATCTCAGTGTGGTTTTGATTTGCATCTCCCTGATGATTAGTGAGGTTGAACATTTCTTCATGTGTATGTTGGCTGCTCGGAAGTCTTCCTTTGAGAAGTATCTGTTCATATATTTTGCCCATTTTATAATGGGGTTTTTTGTTTTTTTCTTTTCAGCACATTTGAGTTCCTTGTAAATCCAAGATATTAAGCCTTTGTCAGATCTGGAGTTGGCAAATATTTTTTCCCAGTCTGTAGGCTGTCTCCCTACTCTCTTGATGGTTTCTTTGGCTTTGCAGAAACTTGTTGGTTTAATGAGGTCCCACTCATCTATCTTATCTCTTATGGTCTGTGGGTTTTGGGCTTTGTTCAGGAATTGGATGCCAGTTCCAATTTCCATGAAGGTATGTCCTTCATTTTCTAAGGTTCTTATGGTTTGACGTTTTACATTGAGGTCTCTGATCCATTTAGAGTTAATTTTTGTGTATGGGAATAGATAGGAGTCCTGTTTCAATCTTCTGCATGTGGTCAGCCAGTTTTCCCAGCCCCATATACTGAATAGTTCTCCTCTCCCCAGTGGTAGGCGGTGGAGGCTTTGTTGAAGATGAGTTGGTTGAGAAATTGAGGTTTTGCTTCTGGAATCTCAATTCTATTCCATTGGTCTATATGCCTATTCCTGTACCAATACCAAGCTGTTTTGGTGATTGTAACTTTATAGTAAAGTTTGAAGCCTGGTAATGTGATACCACCTGCTTTGTTTTGTTTTTTTTTTTGCTGAGGATTGTTCTGGCTATTCTTGGTTGTTTGTATTTTCATATGAATTCCTATGCTGTTTTTTTCTAGGTCTGAGAAAAATGTTGCTGGTAATTTGGTGGGTATTGCATTGAATCTGTAGATTACCTTAGGTAAGATGGACATCTTCACAATATTGATTCTTCTAATCCATGAGCATGGGATATTTTTCCACTTGTTTGTGTCATCTTTGATTTCTTTGAGCAGTGTTTTATAGTTTTCATTGTAAAGGTCTTTCACATCTCTGGTTAGGAAGATGCCAAGGTATTTTTTTTTTGTGGCTATTGTGAATGGAATTGTGCTTTTTATTTGGGTTTCTGTTTGTTTATTATTGGTGTAAAGAAGTGTGATTGTCTTTTGCACATTTATTTTATATCCTGAGACTTTGCCAAAGTCCTTTATCAGCGTAAGGAGGTTTTTGACAGATTCTCTTGGGTTTTCAAGGTACACAATCATGTTATCTACAAAGAGAGATAGCTTGACTTCCTCTTTTCCTATTTGAATACCCTTGATTGCCTTCTCTTCTCTGATTGCTCTAGCCAGGACTTCCAATATTATATTGAACAGGAGGGGTGAGAGTGGGCATCCTTGTCTTGTTCTAGTTTTCAGGGGAAGTGGTTCCAGTTTTTGTCCATTTAGGAGTATGCTGGCTGTGGGTTTCTCATAGATGGCTTTTACTATTTTGAGGTATGGTCCTCATATGCCTAGATGTTCAAGGATTTTTATCAAGAAGGGGTGCTGGATTTATCAAAAGCTTTTCCTGCATCTAATGATATAATCATGTGGTTTTTGTTTTGACATCTGTTGATGTATTTAATTACGTTTATGGTTTTATGAATGTTTAACCAGCCTTGCATCCCAGGGATGAAGCCTACTTGGTCATTATGGATGATTTTTGAGATGTGTTGTTGAATCCGGTTCACTAGGATCTTGTTTAGAATTTTAGCATCTATGTTCATAAAAAATATTGTCCTGTAGTTCTTTTTCTTTGTTGGGTCTTTACCTGGCTTGGGTATAAATGTGATGTTAGCTTTGTAAAATGATTTGGAGAGAGTTCCATCTTTCTCAATCACCTGGAATACCTTCAGTAGGATTGGTATAAGCTCCTCCTTAAATGTCTAGTAGAATTTTGCTGAAAAGCCATTTGGTCCAGGGCTTTATTTGTAGGTAGTTTTCTTATGTAGTCAATTTCCTTGATTGTTATTGGTCTATTTAGGGTCTCAATTTCTCCTTGTTTCAACCTAGGTAGGTTGTGTGATGACAGAAAGTCCTCCATTTCTGAAAGGTTTTCAGGTTTGTTTCCATTCAAGTGTGCATAGTAGTCTCTAATGAGCTTTTGTATTTCTTCAGGATCAGATGTGACTTCATCTTTTGTGTTTCTGATTGTGTTTATTTGGGCTTTTTCTCTCTTTTTCTTGGTCAGTCTAGCTAGGGGACCATCGATCTTTTTTATCCTTTTGAAGAACCAGCTTTTTGTTTCATTGATTTTTTTGTATTATCTTTTTGTCTTCTATGTCCTGGATTTGAGCTTTTATTTTGGTGATCTGGGTTCTTCTGCTGAAATTAGGGTTTTTGTGGTCTTGCTTTTCCAGTTTCCTTAGGTGGCTTGTTAGGCTGTTAATTTGTGATCCTTCCATTTTCTTCATGTGCGTTTGTAGGGATATAAATTCTCCTCTTACTACAGCTTTCATGGCGTCCCAGAGATTCTGGTAACATGTTTCTTCATTTTCATTTGTTTTCAGGTATCTTTTAATCTCTGTTTTGATTTCATCATTGACCCAGGAGTTGTTTGGCATCATGCTGTTTAGTGTCCATGTCTTTGTGGGTTTTGGGGGTACCTTGTAGGTGTTAGTCTTTATTTTTATTCCACTGTGGTCCAAGAAGGTGCATGGTAAAATTTCAGTCCTTTTAAATTTGCTTATGCTTGACTTATGGCCAAGTATGTGGTCGATCTTAGAGTACGTTCCCTGTTGTGATGAGTAGAATGTGTATTCTGTGATCTTTGGCTGGAGGGTTCTGTAGGTATCAATTAAGTCAATTTGATCAAGAGTCACATTGAGGTTTCGGGTCTCGTTGCTGATTTTTTGTCCTGACAGTCTGTCTAGGGTTGTGAGTGGGGTATTAAAGCCCCCAACTATTATGGTATTGGAGTCGATGTCTCTTTTTTTAGTTTACCTAGGAGCTGCTTTATGAAAGTCGGTGCTCCTATGTTCAGTGCATATATGTTTAAGATGGATATTTATTGTTGATGGATTGAACCTTTTATTATTATTTTGTGGCCTTCTGTGTCTTTTTTTAATTTTTGATAGCTTAAAGGGTATTTTGTCTGAGATTAAGATCACAACTCCTCCTTTCTTTTGTGTTCTGTTCACCTGAAAATTTGTTTCCCATCCTCTTACTTTGAGTCTGTGAGTGTCCTTTCTAGTGAGGTGAGTCTCTTGAAGGCAATAGATTGTTGCCTGGTGATATTTTATCCATTTTGCCATTCTGTGTCTTTTCAGTGGTGCATTTAGTCCGTTCACATTCAAACTAATTATTGAAATGTGAGAGTTGATCCCTATCTTACAGAGTTGTTATTCTTCCTGTTTGTGTGTTGTCTTTCTTTTGGTTTTAGAGTTGGATCCTGTGTGTTTTTAATCCTTTGCCTGTAATCTTATGAAGAACATTGTTGTTCTTTTTTCCTTTTCTTCTGTGTTCAATACTTAAGTGTTTCTTGTAGAGGTGGTCTGGTGGCAGCGTAGGTCCTAGGGATTTGATATCTGGGAAAGATTTCAATTCTCCCTCACTGATGAACCTTAGATTGGCTGGGTAGGTTATTCTTGGTTGAAATTGTTTGTCTTTTAGAACTTTGAAGACAGGGCTCCAAGCTCTCCTAGCCTGGAGGGTTTCCATAGATAAATCTGCTGTTATTCTAATTGGTCTTCCCTGGTAGGTAGTCTGACCTTTTTCTCTTACAGCCTTTAAGATTTTTTCTTTTATATCTACTTTGTTTAGGTGAATTATTATGTATCTGGGAGTTGGTCTGCTCATTTGTTGTCTTACATGGGTTCTCTGAATCTCTTGTGTTTGAATTTTTTCATCATTGATGAGATGAGGGAAGTTTTCTTGAATGATTTCATGAAATGTTTGTTCCAGTGTGCTCTCTGTTTTTCTCTCTGCCTCAGGAAGTCCAATTACTCTTAGGTTCGGTCTCTTGAAGTGGTCATTCATCTCTTTAACGTTTTTTTCTGTGTTTTTGAGCTTCTTTTCTGCGCTTTTGACAGTTTGGGTTAGTTCTGTGTTTTGGTCTTCAAGCTCTGAGATTCTTTCTTCTGCTTGGCAAATTCCGCTTTCCATGCTTATTAGTTTGTTACTTATTTCCATCACAGTATTCTTTACTGCTGTTATTTCTGACATCAGCTCCTTCCTACTTTCCTCTTGTCTCTCCTCAATTTTTTAAATTCTCTCTATTAATGTCTTGATGTCTGGGTTTGTTGCATGTGACAAGTCATTCTGGGGGCTCTTCATTGTTTGTATTCCGAAGTCTGTTTTCTCAGTGTCTGATCTCTCAGGGGTCTGTGTGAGACCTATATTCTTCTTTTGGTTTTTCTTCTTCTACTTGGCTAATTCTGCTTTCCATGCTTATTAATTTGTTATTTATTTCTTTTCTTCTTCTGCTGTTATTTATTTATATGTTTTCTTCTTCTTCTTTTCATTTGTGTGGTTTTTTCTCTCCCTACTTTTTCCTTCCCTCCATGTCACCATCTTCTTTAATTCTGTTACTCAGGGGTAGAGGGATTGCTTTTACTTCTGTTTGTTCAATCTCCTGTTCTTCTTATGTATGCCCTCTTACTTTTTTCACTTCTGGAGCTTCAGTGTAGGTTGGGGGTGGTCCTTTCTGCAGTTTTGAGATTTACTTAAGGGGGGAACTGTGATTCAAAATCTACCTGCAGGTCCTGGTATCCACCAACAGGTGTATGGATAATCTGAGATCCACTTCCTTGGAATCTGTCCATGCAGTGGGGTGTAGGTTTACTCCCTGAAATAAAATGAGGTTAGCAGAGAGAAGAGAATGGAGCAGACAGTGGGTCGAAGAGGGGGGTGGAGAGAGAGAGAGGAGTAAGGGGGGAAACAGACAAGTGTATCAACAAATGAAGAGAGAGACCTAAACCGAAACAGATAAAAACAATAGACCACGGCTACAGACTAACCAGCTCCCATACAAAAAAAATTAAAACATATAATGATGCTAACATACCACCTTATTGGTGTGCTGTTCCTCTATACAAAGATATGGTTTACAGAGAGGAGAAAAGAGAAGAAAAGGAAGAGAGAAAAGCAGGAACAAAACAATAGAAATAGAATCAAGTCATTAAACTAATAGAACCAATCGAGCACACTCTGAGACTTTTCGTTTAAGTCCAGTGTCCTTTGAGCTCTGATTTCTAGCTGTCTTCTCAAGCTGGTAGATTAGTTCACAGTTGGGGTCAGTTGCCCTGGCCTGCTGTGAAAGACAGTTCAGGTCACCCTCAGTTCACCACTCAAATCTGGCCTGTGTCTGTTTTTTAAGCTTGTTTTTCCCATTTTGGTGTTGTTACCTTGAATTGCCAGCAGGTGGTGCGATTTCACAGCCCCAGAGGGTGTGGAGCTGGACAGGGGCCAGGTAGAGGCCAGAGATGGAAGCCTGCTTCAGGGCACATGGGAGGAGACCCACTGCTGGCAGGATGTCGAGGTGGCCACAGAGGTGGCAGCGATCCCAACAGATCTTGCCTGAAGGGGCTTCAAGGACTGAAGTCGTGGATCGCCTCAGGCATGGGTGGCTCAATGCGCTATGGCTGCCACGGAGGCTGCAGCGGCACCAGCAGCTGCTGTGTCTGTGGCTGCCGTGGCTGTGCAAACTGCTGCAATTGAGTTTTATTATTATTATTATTTTTTTTAATTTTTTACCTGACCTCCATTCTCTGGTCTGTCTGTGAGAGGGATGGTAGTGGCAGGAAGGTGATGAACTGGGGAAAGTCATCTGGCACTTTTTCACCAGTGCAGTCTGGTGGGAGCCAGGCAAATCCTTTTCTCCAATTCAGGGACTTTCCTCTCCCTTCTTCCTCTCTACACACAAGTATCAGGGTCCTTGACTATCTGGAAACTCTAGCAGCCCTCTCCTCAACCCAAGCTTTCTGAGCAGGACTGGCCAGCTGCTAGAAGTACCCTGCAACTCTACTGTGCCACAGGTGCTCTTGGGGACATGGAGTGGCTTCCTTCCTTCTAAGAAGGACTGCCCATTTTGCCCACGAGGAGAAGGGAAGCAGCAGTCTCATTAGTGGAGTCTTTTTATTTCTCCCTTAGTCCAGAGGTGGGTAGGGAGCTGCCACCACACTTAGAAGAGGTGTAACACCTACTAGTTCCTGTCCTGTTCCATGAGGCTATCACAACGATAACAGCCCTGAGGGAAAATTGCATCTGCAGCCCTGATCTGGGGCTGCAACAGATGCTGGGGCTAGAGAAATGTCCCTGAAGTAGGGGTCACATCATCCCTGCTGGATGTTAAAGAGGCAGGAGAGGGGACCACCCATGCAGCACGGACACTCTACAGGGTGTTTCCCTGCAGATCCTCTCTGTGAGAGGGTAGGCAGCTACCAGTGCCAGGGTTTCCTGGGAACTGGAGTTTCCCAGGTTTTATGTGGATCCCTGGTGCCTCTGGCCCAATTCAGGGCATCTCTCTGTGCCTGTCCACTGAAGGAGGGTTGCAGGGATATGGCTTGGGCTGTCTCACTTAGTTGGAACCACAGAGGCTGGCTTGAGGTATGTAAAAAAACAAAAAATGCTGTTGCTTTCATTCACCCCTTTCTTCAAAAGTGCTTTCCTAATCTTGTAAAGGAGCCACTTATAGTGGTGTCCATCTTCCACATGCTCAGGTGACCATCTGATGAACTTCAGCTTGGGTTTTCAGGTAGACCCTTGAAGATATAGGTCTGCTCCTTCATATAAATTTCTTTGCTGAGAGTAGAAATCGCACGATATCTTTGGTTGACTACCTTGGTCCTTCTTTATAAGATACTTTTAATAACTGTAGGAGCTAAGAAGTTGATTGCTTATCCTGTCCTGGGCACTATATTTTGTTTTCTCATTGAATCCTCACAACTTCCTTGATAATTTTTCATACTATTATTTGCAAATGAATAGAAAGAGGCACAGAGACATTAAGTAACTTGCCCAAAGTTGCAGAGTTAAGGAGTATGTCAGCCAGTACTCAGTGACCAATGTCTCTAGGACTCCTGTTAACTTGATATTTTGGCATATATATATATACATATCAGTAGTATGCAGTGTGTTTGTAAATATTTGTACTATAACTAAATAATAAAAATATTTTTACTATAACAAATATTACCATCTAAAATAGGTCAGAAAATAAAAATTACTGAAGCATAAATTAGTTATCCAAGAAACCTGTAGAGAGTATGAAGCATTCTACTGCCAGAAGGGGTTTCACAAAGATCTATGCTTGGTAGAATAACCATCATTATTTTTAACCAGTATTATGTAGTCACAATGCAATAAGTATTAGTTATGCAAACAAAACACTATTTCATGATAGGAAATAAATGTGTGTTTTCGAAATTCAAAGCTCAAGGAAAAAAGTACTCTTTATGTAATTAATAAGCTGTAGCAACCTAGAGAGTTCTGATACCCTCGTCCAATTTTTTTTTTTAATTCTTTTTTTAAATTCAGGACATGACCACAAAAATGGAACAAACTACTTTAGTATTAGAGCACAACAGAATGTCATACTTTGATGAAAATTTGCTTTATATTTACAGTAATTACAGAGATAAATTATGATTAAAAGGTGCCTATATAAGGAATCCAGCTAGACATTCTAGATCCGTTATATTTCAATCATTCTTAACACCTGAATTATGTGTAATTTTTGGTTAATCAGAATATTTAAAATGAGTGGGCACTTATAAATTGTGATATATCCTTAATTCCTTCAATCTTCAAAATTACACTAAATGTGTTTTGATTTCTCTTTCTTTAAGGAAGTAATTTATTGTTATCACCTTAATGACATTAATTGTCATGATAGAAAACAGCCTAGTACATACTGACCATTTAACTTACATTAAATATATCTTTATGTTTAATAAAAATTAATAAGTCATTTTCCACACCATTCAAAAAGTATGAATCAGAATGACTGAATATCAATTCTATTTTTGTTATGCTTAAGTATTGTGATCGTGTTTTAGCTACTTAGCATTTGCAAACCTTAAGACTGATCATCTGTAATATAGGGATAACCTACAATATCTCTGAAATATAGAAGAGATTCCTGGGACAACATCTGTAAAGCAGGTAATAAAGTTTTGTGTCTGTCACATAGTAGGTCCTTAATAAATATACTATTTTATTTTTCTTTTACCAAATTTAACAGAGAATATACAATGTCAAACAAAAATAATGATAGCTGTTTAAATGTGTACATAACATGACTAAATTTTTTAGCCATCTGAATGAAAATATTTGTAAATTATTCTTTTGAAAACATCAAACTCAGTGTCACCCATTTTTTTGCTTTTTTATCTTTATTTCTTCATAATATTTCATCACCATCACATGAACTTTCTGTCAAGGCTGTGTGCACTGGTCAAAAGAAGAATTTTATGTAAGACAGGTTGCATCACTACTAGAAAACATTTAAGAAACTGCAGTGCTGGTAGTGGAATGAGTAATATAATAGAAGATACATATAGAACTGTTTTCATTGCAAGTTTATCTTTTAGTTCTATTGACATGGAGCTAAATTTCCCAAAAGTTAAGGCATAATCTCACCATTCTGATCAATGATCTGAACCATATTTTGAAATAAATGGTGAATTTATAATTTAATCCACTTTTTGGTCAATCAGAGGAAATGTCACAGTAATGACCTAGTCCCTTTTCAAGTAATGCCAAGTAGTACCTTCTCCCTTCAGTAGATTAGCTTCATAAATCACCACTGCCCATGGAAAGTTTTGGAACACACACCACATTTCTCCAACTTCCCTGAGAAAGAGAGAATTCTGATGTCTACTCTCTAATTTTTACTGGCTGGATGAATTTTTACAGTAATGTCATTAAGCAATTAATTAATAGATAAAAAAGAAAAATTTCAATACTAAAACCATAAAGTGACTGTGTTATCTTAAGGCAGCTTTAATTCTCTCTCACGGACGAAACAGAGTAGAATGAAGCTAGGGAAACACTTAAAACCTCATTACCACATAGCCCCTCTTCACCTAGAGAGCCCCCAGCCTGCCCATTATTGTCCTGCCTGTACTTTCTGTGGGACTTTGAAAAGAAAAGGTTCAAAGAGCAAGACTTTCAAGCTCCCCTTTCCATGTCAAATACTTTCAACTCCTGATTTCAAAGTGCCACTCCGTGGCTGTTCAAAGGCCTGTGGACTCATAGGGGGTGAGATTGGAGTTAAAGGTTGAACTACAAAGCTTCTTGCATTCACAGTAATATCCAGCTTGGAGATACAAATGGTAATACAAACTCAAGCACCTATCAATAAAACTGCCAATATATGAAAGGAGGAACAGAAACATTCTAAATGGCCTTTTTAATTTTTTTTTTTTCAACCAGGCTCGTGCTGTCATCAGTTCGGATGAAAGCCTAATTGATATTTTGAAGTACTACTTTTCTCTCTGTTCCCATTAGAACTGGGACTACAGAAGCAGTTGAGAGAGAAAAAAAACAAGAAAGAAAAAAAAAAAAAAAAACACCCACACACCCCAAAGAAGTTAGATAAGAATAGCTAAAGAAGTCCCTTCCAACATCTGAAAAAAAAAAAAATCCTGCCCTACTCTAGTTGAGTATTCATCCTTTTCCCCTTGCTCTCTCTATCCTTTTTATCTGCCTGCCCACAAGATTTGGAGCACCATTAATTGGTCCTCAGGGAGGCTAACAGGCCTCTGCTTTTATGACTCAGTTCTTTGTATTGTACACATGTGGGCATCTCTCAGGAGATAAACAAAAGAAAAATGTGTGGAGAGGGGCCAGAAATTTCACAGGTCTAAACACCGAATAGGCCATTGTCTTGATTTACTGTTAATACTTTAAATTACGTGAATAATTCTAATCCCCCACCCCCAGTGCCCTCCACAGTCTGCTTAAGCTAATGTGCTTTTTCTCATTGCTACAGGGCCATCATCTGAGGAATTCTATTTCCTATTTGAAATCAAACATCCTAACTCCTTGGCCCCCTCCTCTTATCCCCCTTATTCTTTGCAACAAACGAGAGAGGTGGTCTTATGGAAAGATAAAAAGAATAGTTGATCATAAGAACTAACCTGGAGCCAACACATTGGCCTTTCGTCCCTTCAGCACTTTCTAAACCCTAAGCACCTGCAGCTAATTCTCCTGACTTCCAGCCCTAGTCTTAGATATGCTGAGGTATAGACTCTGTAGCAGCACTTTCCCTGCCGCATAAAATGTTTACATTTACAGGAGAAAGTGCCCTTTCTTATGCAATATGGCATTCCCTTTAATATAGGTAATAAGTGTTCATTATAGTGTTTATAGAAAGTTGTTTTTATATGAGAACTTGCATTGCTTTAATACAAATAGCATTTAAATTTGAAATTATTGTGAAAACAAAATCAAGTTCTAAATTTAGCATACTTACACAGAAAACATTTTGCCTCTCGTATTCTGAATCAATTGTGAGGTAGACAATGATATTATCCAGGTGTCAAAACAGAAAGGCCTGATGGCTACTACATAACCACACATTTAAACTGAGTAAACCTTAGACTTTCAAAATATTTTGGAAAATATACAATTGCCAAAAGAATGTTTTAAATCGCCTTATACCTGAGATTTCAATTTATTTCAACACAACCTATTTTTATTTTTTTTATTTATTTTTTGAGTTGGAGTCTCACTCTGTTGCCCAGGCTGGAGTGCAGTGGCACACTCATGGCCACACCAGCTTCGATCTGCTGGGCACTGGCGATCCTTCCACCTCAGCCTTCCAAGTAGCTAGAACTACGGGTGCACGCTACCACGCCGGGCTAATTTTTTTTTAATTGTAGAGAAGATGTCTCATCAAGTTGCCCATGATGGTTTTAAACTACAACCTATGTTTACACCCACCAGAGTAAAGTATTTTATAATGTCCGTTTACTGGTCATCTTAGTTGGATTCTCTAAAAACAGAGCCTGTGGTAATGCTTGCATGCAAGCAAGTTATAGGAGGGGACATGTCAGCGAAAAAAAAGTCAGAAAACAGTGGTAGACAGGAAAATGACACAATAGGTTTACAGTTGTATAAACCAAAGATTCTCCATAAGCTAGTTGTTGAGTCTCTTGTGCTATGTTCATGGAGGCAGTATAAAACTGCTGATCTTAAAACATCCCACTTAGAGGAAGGAAGAGCACAGTTTATCTGCCTATTCCTTACTGCCTCTGATTGGTCAACTCATGATGCATTAGGCATTAGCTTTACTACATAGAAAAATGCATGACAGAGCCTTCTAGGCACCTACTAGAAAAAGTAAAATTTTATATCTCAGTATGGTTTTAATTTACATTTATTTGACGATGAGTGAGGCTGAGCATTTTTTCATGTATCTGTTGGCTATTCATATGTCTTCTTTTGAGAAGTGTCTATTCATATCTTTTGCCCACTTTGTAATAGGGCTATTTGCTGTTTTTGTTTTTTGTTTTTGTTTTCTTTCAGCATATTTGAGCTCCTTGTAGATCCTAGATGTTAGGCCATTGTCAGATATACAGTTGACAAATATTTTTCCCATTCTGTGAGCTACCTTCCTTCTCTTTTGATGGTTTCTGTTTGCTTTGCAGAAGCTTTCAGTTTGATGAGGCCCACTTGTCTATCTTATCAATTATGGCATGTGCATCTTGGGTTTTGATCCAGCATTGATTGCCTATTCCAATTTCCGTAAGGGTGTCTCCTACATTTCCTAAGATTTTCATAGTTTGAGGTTGTATGTTTAGGTCTTAGATCCATCTAGAGTTAGTTTTTGTGTATGGTGATAGGTAGGAGTCCTGTTTCAATCCTCTGCATGTGATCAGCCAGTTTTCCAAGCACCATTTACTGAATAGGTTCTCCTCTCTCCAGTGGTTTTTGGTGGAGGCTTTTTCCAAGATGAGTTGATTGAGAAATTACTCCAGTTATCAAAAACTCAAAAAACAACAGGTGCAGGCAAGGATGCAGGAAAAAGGGAACAATTTTACACAGTTTTTGGGAGTATACACTAATACAACCTCTATGGAAAACAGTGTGGCAATTCCTAAAAGATCTAAAAATCGAACTTCCATATAACCCAGCAATCTCCTTTCTGGTAATATACCTGACGAACTCAAATCATTCTTTAAAAAAGGTACCTATGCATGCATATTTGTTACAGCATTATTCACAATAGCAAAAACATGAAAACATTCCTGCTTCCCATCAGAAGTGGGCCTGATTAAAAAACTGTGGTACATATACATGATGGAATTTGATGCAGTCATAAAGAAGGACAAAATTATGGACCTCACAGCAACTTGGATAGGTTTAGAGTCTATCATACTCAGTGATCCATCTCAGAAACAAATAACTTCATATCCCATGTTCTTATTTATATGTGGACCCTGAACATTTATCATCATACTGTAAGAAAGGCTTTGGCAGTAGTGGAATGCTGCCAGAAGAGGGAAGGGGGTACCACATAGTATCAGTAAGGGTACCTGATCTCAAACCAAGAGAAGTGGGGGACAAAGGGAAGCTCAAACTTTACCTGTACAATGACCATATATCTACCTAACCCTAAATTGTACCCTACATCTTTAAAATAAAAATGAATAAATAAATAAAGTAGAATTTTATAAGCCAATTCCAGTCACAATGCAGGCATCAATGTTTCTCCTTGATAATCAGTATCATATGTAGAGCCTCCTCATTTGTATCAAGATAGTTGGACCCCTTATGAATTGTCTGACCATCACAGAGCAAGGTTTTCTAGATACCCAGAAAAAGCCTTCTGCCAGTAAGTCATCTTATGTCTTATCTTTTGATATCCCATAGGGTAACTTCATTACATTCTACTGTCCAAAATGAGTCATAGGACTAGCCCATTTTCAAGGAAACAGGACTACATAAGAATGAGCACTAAGAGATGTAATTTATTGGGAGACTTAATAGAGTCTGTACTTTGATGGAACATATTCACAAAACATAAGAACTCTCTAACTAGATGTGTAGAAGATAGCCTCGGTGGTTCAGCCTGTAATCTCAGCACTTTGGGAAGCCGAAGCAAGTAGATTACCTGAGCCCTCAGGTTCAAGATCAGCCCCAGCAAGTTGGCAAGATCTCATCTCTACAATAAATAAAAAAATTAGCCAGGCATGGTAGCCTGTGCCTGTAGTTTTGGCTACTTGGAAGGATGAGGCGGAAGGATCGCTGGAACCCAGCAGGTCGACACTGGGGTGGCCGTGAATATGCCACTGCACTCCAGCCTGGGTGACAGAGTGAGACTTCGACTCAAAAAATAAAAATAAAAATAAAATAAAATAAAAGAAGAAAGCCTAAGCTGAATAAATTCTAAAGGTTATCACCATTTCCATTTACCAAGGACCAGAGAACTATACCTCTCTTTCAGAGTCCTTTAAATATATTTTATGTTTGCTATAAAAAATCAAATATATTCTGTATAGAGTACATATACGTATATTGGAATGTATCTAATGACCCAATATGGGTTCAATCACTCCACAAATAATCTTATTTTTTAAGTTTTTTAAATAAAGGAAATCCCTAGGAATTGCATATAGATAGAAAATATTATCCTTATGATTATGGTTGTAATTAAGGACTCTAGTGTCCAGAAGTTGGCAAGTCTCTAACCACAGTGTCATCTATGGAATTCTGCCATGTATTATTATTATGGCATATATTTTTCCTGGGGGTGGTACAAGTTGGTGTTTCATTTACAATATCTGAATGAATCTTTACAAGAATGAAGACATAGATACATATTATTATTATTTAACTCAGAGAAACCTCAAAAATTTCAACTAAATTGCTCCAGATAAGTTAAATATCTTATCCAGAAGGTACTAGTGCTGGATATTAAACTCCATTCTGATTAATCACTAATTTCACTACATCACGACATGCTCTTTTGGAAGCACTGACAACATAAATATACACAGGAAGATCTAGTGTTGCATTTGTTTTCTAGGCCAGTATATACATTTTTCACTTTAATCCTTTCTATGAAGGAAATGGGTCTTGTATGTAGGAAGACAAGAATATGGTAACTTTATATTTTGTACTTTCTCAAGTCATTCATTACCAATGTTTTTAGACTTTATGCTTGGGTATGTTTTTAATTCCCCAGCTAGATCTTAAATTCTTCTAATATGGAGACTATAATTTCATTTGTACTGCATCCTAACTTTTATCACATTGTTCAATTTTCTACACATAGTAGGTATTTATCAACTTTTTGCTGTCAAAACAAATGCATCTTTTCATCTGATTATTAAAAAGTTTCTCACTAATCATGTAATGCCGTAGCATCTAGTTATATAAAAATTATTATTCCTATAAACCATTTGCAAAGAAGCAATTCTCGGGTGGATATAAGCAGAGAAAGGTCCTGGGGAAAACTACAATTATAAGCAGCTGCAGCATGAATTACATGTAATTATAGTTGATTCCTGTAAATAATTCTTTCCGTAAATTTCCATTCCAAAAGGATTTATTGCTTGGTAACAAAGGATTTTTGAATTAAAATATATTTTCCTAAATTTATGTAAATAAAATTATATCTATCAAAAAGAAGATAATGAAAGGAAGAAGGGATCAAAGAAGAGAATGTTTCCATTTCTAGGTGCATTTCTTATAAGTCATAGAATGTAATTCTTTGGTTCAATCTTAATATGACACATTTCTTTTTTTGCTCTAGCCTGCCTGTAGATTACATGAAAATAAACTACAAGCCCCTCCCATAAAAAGAGAATAAAAATGTGACATAATATTTTCTGCAGTAATTGTCAGCAAAACCTCATAATTCTATTTCAGTACATAATCAGCATGTAATGACAGGTGGCATCTGATGTGTCACCAAGGCCCTGTTGAATACATTAATATGACTCAATTTTTGTTTTTGTTGCTGTTTAGAGGGAATGACTGTTGGGCGCTGAGCATTTCCTGTTCTATTAATAATTTTGCTTTTTTTATTATAATGTACATTTTATTCCATCAAGTACTGACCAATATAGGCATTATTTGTTATATATATTCTAGCAAAAATGACAAGAGAAGAGTTGGTATATTATTTAAATCAATCTAACATATTAACATGGGTTCTTTGATTCCAAAATGGAAAAAATAAAATGTAAATTATGGTATATGCTGAATGGCTGCTTAAAAATAGAAAGTGTCGGCAATTCTGAATTATAACACAAAATTAAAAGTATAGTTTATGATTTTCAACTCTTCTTATAAGGAGAGTTCATCTTTTTCTGAATTATAGTTTTGTTTTGCACACAGCATCTACTCCTTATGCTTTGCATGACTATCACATTAATCTAATGTGTGGAATAATTTGGATTGTTTAGAGAAAAGCTTATATGCATATCTGTTTAACATTCAACATTTCTGAATTCCACAACTCTCCAGTGTAAGACAAATTCCATTTTTTTTAAATGGTCCATTTTCCTTGAGCAATTATCATAATACTATAAGAAAAGGATTGGCAGTAGAGGGAAACTACCAGGAGGGGGGTGGGAAAGCGGGATTGATAGTACTGGGAATCTGCCTGGGGCAGGGGGAGCACGCCTCATCAACAAGGGTACCTACATAATGAACATTTGTATAACTAAACCTGAATTTTACCCCACATCTTTAAAATAAAAATATTAAAAGTTAAACCAAATTCTTCCAATTTTGATAGTTAAATTTTTAACAAAACATATCTTTTAACACTATCTGAGTCCATAAAGATAATTCTTCTTTCTGTATATAATCAACATTAATCTGATTGTACATTGAGAGCAGATCCAGCACATAGTTTCCAAATATATTTTGTATGCACAAAATCTTATTCACAAACCAGGTATTTGAGCAAAACAAAAGGAAAATATATATAAACATACAGAGGCTCATATTTACCTTTGTATAGATTGCTTTATTTTGCATCATGAATCAGGCAAAAATAATCAACTTCTCAGAATATTAAGCAAAAACAATATGACTCTGTATACTCCTGGAAAATATTGTCTGATTTCCATAAAATGTCTGCAGGGTTTTACACATGAAGATATTGCTTACTAAAATTGTTTATGGAAATAGGTCATTATGTATATTCCTAATAGAGAGCAATTTGTTATGTTTAAAAACAGATTTTGTATTAATAGTTGCGAATAAACGCTAAGTTATCAAGCATTTTAAATATAAGCAATACATTTGTTGATACTTTGATGCTATGTTAACGACACACTTCCAACACAAATGCACAGTATGTATACGAACTAATTAGAGCAGATATTTACCAAAAAAAGTGAAATATTTAACTAGATATCTGGTAGTAATAGAAGGGGATTCAAACGGTATCAAAATCTGTAAAAATACATGCAAATATTGAGCTAAAAATACAAATTGAATTATTGAAACAATATCTGCTAAATGTAATAGTCAATTGTATTTTAATATTCAACTGTATTTTTAATTTCTATGAACATATAACATATATATGTATATATAAATATATATAAAATTCATTTTTAAGACATATGATTCCAGGTAGTCTGACTTTGATATCAGTAGCAGTGAAAGAAATGTAAAACATCTATCCAATTATTTCAGTTAATATACAAGCATTAGGCATTCAAATTTCTAATTAAGAGACAACATGCCCTGTCAGGCATCTGCATGGGCTATTGAACATTGGCTAGATTGTTCCATAATTATTCCAGCTTAATAGTTCTAAAAACATAACCAATGTGCATCCACTGAAGGAAAGTGTGGCTTATCACATAAGAAGGCACAGCACACAGAACATGCTCTGGTTCCATGTATTCATGCTAGAGGTTTTCATTGGAACATGTTTTAATTAATCTTTGAGCAGCATGCCACCAGTGAAAGTTGTTCAAACATCCCTTATTGAAAAAGAATCACAGCCTGTAGGCAATAACAGATGTGAATTTATTATAGGATTCATATTTTGACATGGCATTTCCACTCTTAAATAACTTAGAATAGCAGTTAGCTGACTTAATTTTGCATATAAACTTTGGCAAGATATTTTAAATACAAACAAATGATAAGCCATTAATTTTACAAACATAATCTGACTTAGAACATTTTATGACTTATTTGAAAAATAATCTATTTGGGTATCATGTTGCAAAAACAATGTTCTTAATCACTGGTTGTTAGTTCAACTGCTTGAAGATATCACACATAATTGATTACCTTTCAGGTCAAAGATAGTTGGGTTTATTAAATAAGGTGATGTAGAGGATATTATTTATGTTTTATTAACTACCTTTAATATCTAGCAAAGAAAATTATAGTAAAAGTAGATTATAAAATAAGAACTATTTCTGTTTTAAAGATAAAAGAGTTTGACAAAGCAAAAAATATAATCACATAATTGAATAAAAAATGAACCCATTAAACATTTTTTTAATGGTGAAGGGAGTTAAACAATGCATATTTGATGAATAAGAATACACAATATATCCGGGCTCGGTGGCTCAGCCTGTAATCCTGCGCCTTTGGGAGGCTGAGGTGAGTGGATTGCCTGAGCCCGTGGGTTTGAGACCCGCCTGGGCAGCGAGACCTCATCTCTACAATAAATCAAAAAATTAGCTGGGTGTGGTAGCACGCGCCTGTAATTCCAGCTACCTGGAAGGCTGAGGCGGAAGGATCGCTGGAGCCCAGCATGTAGAGGCTGCCGTGGCCGGGAACGGCCACTGCACTCCAGTCTGGGCGACAGAGTGAGACTCCAACTCAAAACAAAACAAAAAAAAGAATACACAATATGGATGACCCTAAAGGTATAAGTGTACGTACACATCAAAATCAACATAACACATACTCTTCAAGTATCTGTAAAGGGCAAGGGCACATAAGAGGCAAAAATTACAAATGTGATCTTTGAACCAAGAGAGTTTTTAAAAAGCTGACATGTAATTTTTTTTTTAAAGAAGTTACACCAGAATCAATGAAAAAAGTGTTGAGGGAGAAGGGGCAGGAGGATGAGAGAGAAAGAAGGAGGAAGTGAATACAACTTGGTAGCAGGAGAAGATCAAAGATGATTCTGTGGAATGGTATCACATAGACATAAACAATAGTATATCATCTGCAAATTTTAAGATGTAACACTGTAATTTAAAATTTTATAACCTAGAACACTAGAAAGTTAGATTATAGCATAAAACTTGAACTTAGTATTTTAAAAGTCAAGCTATTTCTTTACTAATTAATGCTAAGGTCAATCTAATAATAATGCTTATTGATATAAGGAGTTGATTACTTAAAAATAATTGTCATGATTATTCAATTTAACCAAATAAAACAGACACAATTTGTATTGTCTCAATCTACATAAAAACTAGCATAATAGACATGATATTTCTTCTCTGCCAGTTTCTCTTCAAATTATCCAATATCTTAGAATCTTAGTTTTAACGGGAATCTTAGTTTTAACAACAATTTTGAAAATGAAGAAAACAATTTAAGTTCTTTCCAAAGAGTGTCTAAATTCATGCTCTACAAAAAAAGAAAGAAAGAAAGAAACTTTGAGAATGGCAGCATGAGGGGCTTCTTGAACTTACTGTCCCAGGAAACAACCATACTTTTTGAAAATTATTTTTGTAAACCTAACCATTGAATGTCTATGAAAGTTGTCCAGAAAGCATTCAGCATATGAAGAAATACTTATACAAGAAAATCTACCTAGTTTTGGTAAGAATAGCAAGAATCTATGCCATTTGTACCACAATCTATTTTCCCTTTTCAGTGCCTTGATACTCAAATCTGGTTGAATGTGTCCTAGAAAATGGCTTCTTTACCTACAGCTCCTAGTAATGGGATCTATTTCTTTTCGGTAGGGGTAAACATCCAACATTTCTTATTATCCCAGCTCCAAGCTCTGTAGTATAAATTCCTGACAAGTGCAGTAATGTAATTGGAAGCTCATTTCCTACATCCAGTCACCACTCATAGGACAGATATTTAACTATAAGAATGGCAGACAAATATATTTGGCTCCTGACTACCCTTTCATGAGCTCACTCATTGGGCAGAGCTTCCATTCCAAAAGAAACAAGTGAAAAAACCAGAAGCTCTTTTCCCCACTGAGTACTGTGCTCATTGTCGGAGGTATCTTAGAAAAGCAAATAATTATCACTTCCCCCAGTTCTAGAAGAATTACTCAGAAATTTTTGTCCTCAGAGGAGGGACTGTTTATAAGACAGATAAGAACAGATAACTTCAAAGACATCCCCAAAGAAACTTACTTTATTTAAAACACAGTATTGGAAGAATCAAAGGAGTAAGAGTGCACAAAAAACATGATGACTATTTTGGTCATATACATTAATAAAGATCTGGCATCTCCATTAGAGAAACAAAGATAACTCTAGGCCGGATAATTTGTCAGAGAGAACCATGAAAAGAGACATCTAATAAAATTTCTCATGGCTTCAAAGACACTACTCCTCTGATGAAGCTCATATTTAATTAAATCAGCCCACAGAGCCATTTACACCTCCAGAATACTGTTGAAACAATACAGTAATCAGTAAGTAAATTCATGGAACTTAAAAATTGAGCGTGATACCAGAAAAGTCAGAGAGGTCAGGGAAAGAGGCAGGCAAAGAGTGGAAATTTACTGTAATATTAGATTGATTGCACACCTCTCCAAGGCTATATCTTCTGAGAAATGTCATCAGTAGCATTACATTGCAGAGGAAATGGATATCACTAAAATAGTCCAACTAAGACACTAGAGAAATAAACAAGCAAACAAGAAACAGCTGCTCTGAATGGAGGAGGATCAATAGTATCCAGAATTATTTCCATATATATCTAAAGTGTCCAGTTTTCAATTAAAAAAATGAGACATACAAAGAATGAGGAAAATTACTCATACACAGAAAAAAATACAAAACAGATAACAATAATTGTCTGTAAGAGGGTTAAGCTGTTGGTTTAACAGAAAAATATTTCAAACCAGATATTAAAATGTGATATATTTTCAAGACCTAAGGAAATCATGCTTAAATACATTAAAAACTGATGACAATATCTAAACAGAAAATATCAATAAGATATAAAAATTATTTTTAAAGGAAACAAGTGGAAATTCTGATGTTTAAAAAGTAAACTCACCAAAATAAAAAATTTAGTAGAATGGCTCAACAGTAAATAATGAAGAAAAGTAAACAGAGATTCAGGGAAATGTGTTACACTATTAAATTCAGTGAAATGGGAATATCAGGAAGAGAGGAGAGAGAGAAAAGAGTACAAAGATATTCAAAGAAAAAAAGGATTGTAAACTTCCAAAACCTGACTTAAAAAATCCCTAATCTACACGTCCAAGAAAGACAAAGAATTCTGTCAGATAATTGCAAAGATACACATGCCCAAATCCATTGTAGTAAAAATGCTGTGAGCCAATAGTGAGAACATTTTAAAAATAGAAAAATAGAAATAATTCGCTACTTAAAAGAGAATCCTAAAAAGATTCACAGCTCACTTTTCATCAAAGACAATGAGGATAGAAGACAGTGTGGTGTTGCGCTTTTGCCTTGTTGTTCTATTATTGATTGAAAATGAGGTCTTAATGACATACTATTGGATTGCATATATTTTCCTTAAATTCTGTTTCTTTTGCTTCATGGATTTTGAGACTTGTTGTTAGATGATTTTTATAATTTCTATGTCTTTCTAGTAGACTGGATCTTTATTATTATGAAATATTTCCTCTTATCTCTAGCAACATTTCATGGTTTAATGTCTATTGAGTCAAATATTCATAACTTTATACCAGAAATATTGGAAATATATTAGAAAGCTTCAGCTTTTTTATAGTAGATTTTATTTTTTGCATATGGCATACCCTTTTCTATCTTTTGACTTATAGTCTTTTTTTTAATCTTTGAATCTAAAGTATGTTTGTTTCCTGTAGACATCATATAGTTGGCTCATGCTTTTTCTGTATCTATTTCTTTTTTTTTTTTGAGTTGAAGTCTCACTCTGTCGCCCAGACTGGAGTGCAGTGGCCGCTCTCGGCCATTGCAGCCTCGACCTGCTGGGCTCCGGCAATCCTTCCACCTCAGCCTTCCGAGTAGCCGGAATTACAGGCATGCGCTACCACGCCCGGCTGATTTTTTGATTTATTGTAGAGATGAGGTCTTGCCAAGTTGCCCCGGCTTGTCTCAAACCTGCGGGCTCAGGCAATCCACTCACCTCAGCCTCCCAAAGCGCGGATTACAGGCTGAGCCACCAACCCCTGTTTCCTGTATCTATTTCTACAATTTCTGCCTTTTAATTGAGTTATTTAATCTGTTAACATTCAATGTTATTACTGATATACTTAGATTATCTCTGCTATTTTACTTTTTGTTTTCTTTATGTGTCATGATCTTTTGGTTCCTCAATTTTTTTTCTTTACTATTTTTCCATTAAATGAACATTTTCTAGTATAAAATTTTAATTATTTTATTGCTATATCACCTTTTTTGTTACTTTTTTGTGGTTTATCTCAGGTTCTTGCATTATTAGAATCTATTTCAGATGTACCTAACAATTCCAGTGAATTATAAAAATGTTACTCCAAAATATCTCTAGTTCCTTTATTTGCCTATGTTATTATTGCTATGAATATTTACAGAAAAAATATAATTACATTTTGTGTAATTTTATGTCTTTAAAATGCTGATTAAATACAGGAGAACTAGTGTGTATACATAGAGTTTGTTATATTACCCTCTTTATTTACCATTTCTATTCTTTTTATTTGTTTTAACAAATTTATTTCCACTTGTTTTCATTTCTTTATAAAACTTGGCCTAAGCTCCTCTTTTGCATTGTTATTGCCAAATATATTGCATTCTATATGTTATAGGACCAATAGCACAATTATATACATATTGTCTATACACGATTTTTAAAACCAGTTATGAAAAGAGATGAGTAAAATATGCATTTAAATTATCTTTTAAAATTACCTATAATTCCTACATAATAATTTATAGCATTAGTTGAAAAGTATTCTCCATTCTTATTTCTTGGAAAAGTTTGTGAAGACTTGCAATTAAATTGTCTTTAAATATTTGGTGGAATTCAGTGAAACCCTCAGGACACGAAATTTTATTTATATGCTTTCATTACTGATTTAATCTCTTTACTTGTTATAGATTTGTTTGATGTTCTACTTTTTGAGTGACTTTAGATAATGTGTGTGTTTCCAGGGATTTGTTCAAGTCATCTAAGTAATCTGATTTGTTAATGTGTAATTGAGCACATTATCCTATTAAAAGCCTTTGCATTTCTGTGAGGTTGCTAGCAATAAGCCCTCTTTTATTTCTGATTTTAGAAACTTAAGTCTTGTCTCTTTAAAAAAATTATTTCTCAATCTAACATATTTCTCAAAATTGTTGTTCTCCTTAAATAATCAATTTTGATTATTTTTGGTTTTTTATTGTTTTTATATTTTATATTTCCTTATTTTCCACTCAAATGTTTATTACTTCTTTCCTTTTATTTGCTTTGAGTTTAGTTTACTCTTTTTTTCCTAGTGTCTGAAGATAGAAAGTTAGGCTAGTACTTTGATTTTTTTTAATAATAATTACATTTGTATATTTTTTAAATTAAGAATTTACAACTATAATTTAGCCCCTAAACACTTCCTGATTTCAAATATACTGAAAAGCTACAGTATCAAGACAGTGTGATACTGGCATAAATATTGGAATATATACCAATGTTATGTAATTGAGAGTCCAGATGTTAATCCTAATACTTATAGTCAGTTGATTTGTACCATCAGCTGATAGATTACTCTTTTGGTCACATTTGCTATTCTAAATAAATACTCATTTGTAACTGGTCTTGGTAGAGAAATAAGATATTTCTTTCACTTGCTTTGCCAGCATCAACTATTATGAAACATTATTTTGCAATCAGGTTAAACTTTTTTTTTTTTGAGTTGGAGTCTCACTTGGTCACCCAGACTGGAGTGCAGTGGCCACTCCCGGCCACCACAACCTCGACTTGCTGGGTTCCGCGATCCTTCCGCCTCAGCCTTCCAAGAAGCCGGAATTACAGGAGCATGCTACCATGCCCAGCTAATTTTTTTTATTTATTGTAGAGATGAGGTCTCACTGCCCAGGCGGGTCTTGAACCCGCGGGTTCAGGCAATCCACTCACCTCAGCCTCCCAAAGGCGCGGGATTACAGGCTGAGCCACCAAGCCCGGCTCCCTAAACATTTTTTAAAACAAAAAAACCTAGAAGAATTTTAAGACTATTCAATCTCCTCTTGATTTAAGGAATTTTAATCTACTTCTAAAAGAATGATTATTATAACGCATTCTTAGTAAATCTAATGTTTTGAAGATTATTAGTGAGAACAATATCTGTTTGAATTATCTAATTTTTCTAGACCAGTTTCATTTTTCTATACCCTACATACTCTTGAATATATATGATTCAAAAATGATTTGTCATAAGTGTTGCTATACCAGATTTTGATTTTCTTTCTTAAGAAATTTTGGGTTTGGAATTTCTTTGCTTTTTATTCTCACAAGATGTTTCCAAAACTGTCAATTATAACTGCTGTCTTGAAAGATTCATGTTCTAAGTATAAATAACTAAAATGTTTGTAGAGTTCATATTCATATTTTGGTTAAAGTTAAGAATGTCATTACACCTAGTTATATGACTATAGAAATAATGATATAATCTAATATTTGTTATTAGTTCCAGAATTATTATTTAAATTATATCAACATTTGTTGGCTCAAAAGTATAGAATCTTCCTAAAGATTTTCGTATACTTTTATTTTTTAGTAGTCATATAAATTTCCCATTTATTTCACAATTTCTTTATTTAAAGGTTCTTAATTGTTTTCAAATATATAATTAACAACTTCACAACTGTGAATTATTGTAGCATTTTTTCATTACAGTGAAAAATAAACATTTATAATCACTAATTGGTAGTACTTCAATGCACAAGGTATCTCTGAACTTGTTTTACTCCAAATTGGACTGCCTGTTTATATTTCAGTATGCATATTCAGGTATAACTGTATATTAAAATGCCAAACTTGTTTTCATCATTGACACCATTACACTAATTAGGTATAAAGCTACCTATGAGAGTCTACCATCAGTGATGAAACAGGGTTCATTGGGGCTAGAACTGACATAAAGTAAACATTCTGGGATTTGGTTTTCCAAGGCCTGGACCTGACACCAGAGCCAAAGCCATAATAGAAAAGTAGATTTGAGCGGAAAACCAAAACCAAAAGTACATCTCAATGCACCACTACCATTTCCTCAACTTTCTGTTTCAACCTAACAACATGAGCAATCTCCTCACTATGAGGAATGATCAAATGATCATTTCCTAAGGCTTTATATGAGGTACTTCATAGGCCAGTGAAAGGGGCCATGTAGGAATAGAAAACTGATACTCAATGTGCAGCCAGAGTTGAAATGTGACCCTAAAGATAGTGTGGAAAAGGCAGCCAAGAAGAAAAAAATGAAATAAACTTAGCTCTAGAGCCTAAAAATGTGAGAAGCCAGTATGAAGCAGTAGACACTCTGCCCTTGATATTGCATTTTAGGAAAAGAAGACTTAGGACAAAGAGGAGATTAACACATATTGAATACAACATATGGCAATCACTGGACCATATGATTTATTGATTTTCAGTAAGAACTATGTAATTTGTGGGGCCAACTACAAAATAAAAATTGGAGATTCCTATTTAAAATTTGTGAATTTCAAGACAACAACAGTAGAGCATTAAACCAACTACAAGGCTCTTCTAAGCATAGAGTCCTGTGTGACTGATCAGGTCACATGTCCATGAAGCTGGCCCTGCCTAAGTTGACATTACTGTCCTCTCGATTGTTATGCAGTACATACTATTATCCTTCTTCTATAGTTCAAAAACAGGCTTGGAAAGATTGAACTGGATTGTCCAAGTTTATACACCTTGCAAAGAACAAACCAGGTTAATTCTCTAGTTCATTTTATTTTACCACGTGGTTTGTTTTAAAGGTTTCTAGAACCCAGTAGAGGTACTATGCACATCACCTTAAAATATATGTTAAATGTTTATATGCTGTTTATTTTTTAGTATCTCTTGATATACTCCCATCTTGTTGTAGTATAGCATACTTTCCTCAGCAACTGCACTACTAATAGGTTTCTAAGCTAGAGTATGTGAAACATTCAACAGGTAGAATATTGCACTACAGCCATAATAACAGAGTAGTCTCAGAGATTTTCAGCATCAGCACAGAGTTAAGATTCCATTAATGGCAAAGACATAGGACTGGCATTGTTGAAACTGCAAATTCAATGAACTGCCTCATGGATGGTCCTGTAACTGTTCATTAATATTGAAGACCACTGCAATTACTCACAAAATCCCATGATGCTTGCAAATCTTATTTTTTACCAATTTTTCTTTTCCGGTTTGTAACAGGGAAGTGGACTTTTGTCCACAGGAGTACATTCCATGAATCATTAGCACATGCATTTTGCTGTGAGAGGGGAACTGCAGGCCATATTATTTATTTATTTATTTACTTACTTACTTACTTACTTACTTACTTACTTTTGAGGGAGGTAAGTGAGAAGAGGGCATGCTGTAAATAGCATGTGACTTCCCTTTGAACAAATTAGGCCCTGTGAATTGTGTAAGTGAGCAAATCTAATTTTAGTGAACAAAAGAGGCTGGGAGATGCTGAGTGTAATTTTTATGTAAAAATAGAAGTCTCCAAAGACATCTTTTTAAACAGATGAATGCAAATTACCAAAGTCATCCAAATAGAGAAGGTTGATTTACGCATTTTCCATTGTGCCCTTCAACAAAAAAGGCTTTTTCTGTTTCCAAATAGTATGCATTTGGGGTAAAGTTTCACTTTACATACCAAAAATGGCTGAGAGAAGAAAGATCCAAAGCAGTCATGTAGAGAAATTGTTTCTCTCCCTTTTTTTATTCTTGAACACAGCTTCTGCCAAATAGTCTGTACAACTGTCTACTGTATCCACTTTTAGCTACTTGGATTTTAATTAAAAATAAAAGTTTTAATGTTATGTATCAGAATATATGATTAATCCTCCATTGGCATCCTGTGTCTTCAGCAGAGGGTAGACATGATAAGAGAAAATTCCAGTTTTCCAGCTCAAATCCCAAATCAGCACAAGCCATTTTAGAAGATGGCTCTTATTTGGTCTCCCTCTCAGCATTGTGAGTGCTTATAGTTTAGTTATGTCTTTCAGAGCATGTATTTCTTAAAATGGTTAGTGAATTATCAGCTACTAACAACATATTTAAATAATTATCTTGTTTAAAACTATACAATACTTATATGGTTTTCACTAGTCTCACATGTATGGTTTGTTTTTCCTCTATCCACTTTAAATATGTAAGCTTTTAACAGTAAGACTTTTATAGCAAACTGCAGCAAAAACTTCTGTCTCTCTCTCTCTGTATCTTTTCTCTTCTCCATGTGTATGAGCATACATGTGTGTTCCTCCACATATCTGTGTTCACATAGTAATACAAGAAGCATTTATTGAGGGACAACTGCATACTAATCACTATTCTAAGCACAGAGGGTCTTTCAGGATAAAATCCCTCTCCTGGAGCATAAAGAGTAGCAGATTACTATTGTTGTTAGTAAAGGAATATTTTAAATTGATTAATTGGTAACTTTGTTGGTATGCTTGGTCACCCCAGTACTGTGCTTGCTCCTTAAAGCCAAGGCTTTCATCTTATGTTGCTGTTTGGAAATGTGTTTTCATGGTGTATGCTTTTGCTTTTTTGTAACTAACATCTAGATTGTGTTTTGCTCCTTTTAAAATATGTAAGCAAAATGTCTCAAATTCTTTATCTTAATTGAGTTATAGTTTTCTTTAATTTTAAAATAACAGCTTCAGTATTTATTCCTATAACTTATGGGAAATTCAGTGTCCACTTTCTCCCCTCAAATTTCCATGGTTTACCTCTCACTACAAATGTATTTTGCTTTTGAATTCTCCGTGTATATTTCTGTGTAAAATCTTATGGCTCCTAGCCTCTTTTTTTTTTCTTTTTTTCCACTTAGCTTATGAAATTCATTATATCTCCTCATTCATTTTCTAAAGGTTCTTTCAAGTCTTTAACAGAAATTTATGTACAATAATTAATAATGACTAAATTGCAGCACAATCCAGGAACCAGTTCAGTATTCTCTAGGTTACACATCAAGTTTGTAAGGTCTGTGCCATTCCTACCATATGGTAGTCTTCTCTTGGCCCAAAGTCTTGCTGATCAACATGTTGCTTGTCTCTCTCTCCAGAAACCCTTCTGAACATCAGAACCTATATTCAGCATACATTACATCTCATTTTTGGTGATTCAAATGTATTCCACCTCCAAAAATCTAGATTAAATTCATTTTTTCCCCCCAGAGCAGGACCTCTGTCAAAATTTATCTGAACAAGTAATTGTGATACTATTGCTATTTTGTCTGTTGCTTAAAAAACAATAGCACATTTAGTCCAGTCTTGGAACAGTGGTATACTCAAAGGAGCCCAAAATAAATAGAAATATAATATTTAAACTTTAAAGCTCTTTCAAATATATTAGAGGATACAAGTACATTGTTAACTAAAATAGATTTAAGTACCTACTATTACACAGTTTCTAGACTTCAGTGACTCCTAGAAGGTTCTTATTTTTCCCACAATTACAATATCTCTCAACAATAGTGTCCTATTCTTATTGTCTTATTTTACCCTTTTTTCTTGAGGATCTCTGTGGTCCCAGTTCTCCTTAAAAAAAAAAAAAGATGCTAATTTTGAATACATTAAACAATTGGTTAAAAAAAATCTAGTCATATTGTTGATATGGTATGTCTACTCCCTTTTTCAAGGAAAGAAGGAGCTAAGCAAAAGGACCAATAAAACATACCTCCAGGCTGAGACTACCAAGAATTGGACTCAATGCATGGAAATCGCTTCCCTGATTTTGATATGAGTTGAGTTTCTGGTCAACAGATTAGCAAGGATATAAATGTCAGACATGGTACAAAATGACTTTCACCAATGACAACCACCTTAAAAATTTTTAATGAGGTGAATATTTTAACATGAATACCTCTACTTCCAAATTTGTTGTTAGTTTTATCATCTTCACCATGTATGAATCATTTTATTTGTTCAACAATATTTATTAAGCACCTACTGCATGGTAGGAACTGTGGTAAGTCGTGGACAAGGCTTCCTACTTCACCTCATGTACTTGACATTATAATGGGCAGACACTAAATAATAAACAAATAAATGCAATAATTCTGAAATAAATCAACACAGCATTGTGATGTAAAGTAGCTGGCAAAGCTATTTAAAACTAACTAGTAGTAGCTTTCACATAAAGATTATGAAATATATTAAATAGTAGGTTGAGCTATATCTTCTACCAGGAAAAAAAAAGATACAAAATCTCCTGAAAATGAGAGTCAAATTAGCGAGAAAAGAAGCATGACTTTAGGATTATATTTAACTATTCTGAAGTACTAGCCAGAACAAGTAGAAAAGATTATTCTTTCTTAATAATAAAAATAAACTTGATTGAGAGCATGTTTCAGAAATATAAATTAATTCTGCAATTGACTGAGCTATCAACTGTTGAGTTTGTATTAATATATAGTTGCCTGAGCTATAAAAAACAAGAGAGATTTCAATCATATTTAATTGCCAACAAAGTATTTCAGACAATTTCTTATTTTTTAAAAGGTTGAGAAAAGGCAATGATGAAATGATATATTTGATTTCTGCAATGATAAAAAAATTGGTTAGGAAGGTAGTTAAGGAATATCTCCAATGTAGGTCATGTCATGAATCTGTTTTGTCCTTCAATTTAATTTTTTGCTAAATATGATTTTCTTTTTACTTCTACTTTCATTCTCCACCTTAACATGACCACGTCTACTTATAGTCAATAAAATTAATTGGTGAGTTGTTTTGCTTTAATATCATTGTCTCGTGATCTTTCTTTTCTGTGCCAGCATTAAGCAAATTGTTCCTTCACAGAAACCATTACTTTATTTCTTTACTCCTATTTATATTGATCCTAAAATAATCAAATTAGAGTATCAGATGAACCAAATTTAATTTATAGAAAAGGTCTCAGACATATTCAAAATGAGGAGCTGTAATTAGTAAATCTGCAAATCAATGGTATATTTATATAAAGCTGAGTCAAATAAGTTGTTTCATGTTAGAACACTGATTATTCATGTCTTGTGTCAATTTTAAGCTGCTTCTTGATAGAGTATCAGAACAGTAACAAAAGTTGCTAGAGTCTACTGAAAGTTAGAGATCTCTTTTTAAAGATACTAAATGTCATTTTGTAACATGAGAATTTAGAAAGGCAATCAAAAATTACTCAACCAAATGGCAGGCAATATTAGAGTTAAACATTTTTGAGATTTAACTAATTGATGACAATAACTGTGCTATGTTAGACATTCTGTTATCAAATTCCAATCACTTGACATCAGTTTATTGATAAAAGCTTAAAAAAATTCTTATAGTAATATTCAGTTAATAGGTGTAGTCTTGATCCTGGTTAAAATTTTTTTTTTCAAATCTTGTTTTTTTAAAATTTGATTTATAATGAATTGTTCATTTATAGAATAAAGTCTAATAAGTTGATAGCTAATAAACATTTATAGCACATAATTATTTTACATATGATTATTAGAACGTCCTTCAATAAGAGATTAAAAAAATTCCAGAACTTTAGTTAATGCAGAGGTATTTTTAAAAGTGCAATTAATACAGTGTTCTGAGAATGTAAAGATTCAGAAAAAGATGTGATAGCTGGGCAGAATAAATTCAGTCTCAACTTAAAAGAAAAAAAAAGGAAGAAAAGAAACTCTGTTTATGTGCCTGGAAAGCTGAAATACAAAAGTGCATTGTGTCATAGAATATGTGAAAAAAATGAACCAGAAAAAAATTAACTTCCTTGCCTACCTAAGGACTTTAGATAGTTCTTAGGAAATATTTAATTTTGAGTAAAACTTTCTGTGGCTAGGTTTGCTAGAATTAGTTAATTGATTTTTTTCATAATAATTTTAGATTAATTGCCCTGATGCATAAATTCACATATTTTGTTCTGCCTAAAATAATAGATTTTTTTTTTTTTTTGTCAAGTTGATGTTGAGCAGTTCTCGCTGGTAATTCTGAGTAATAGATGTTCACTGATTTGTAAGCGCTTTCTAAACTTATGATGTCAGCAAAAATTTATTCATTTAAATTCAGCCAACATTAATTGAGCTTCCACTTTGTGACAAGCATTGTATTAAATATTTGCAATATAGATAGGAAAAAAATTACAATCCATATATTCAAGAAACTTATAGGAAGTAAGAAATGTGATGTTACATATGATTTTTTAACAACTCATTCCAAAATATAATAACTTAAAACAACAATGCTTATTTTTTATATATCATGGTTTCTCCAGGTCAAAAAATCAGGAGTAGCTACACTAGGTTGCTATCACTTGGGGTGTCTTCTAAGGCCACAGTCAGACATAGGACTGGAGTCCCTGACAAGGCCGATTCATGTGCCTATAACATTGGTAATGGTGTTAGGTGGGAGACTCAGTTTCCTTCCATATAGATCTCTCTGTTGTGCTACTTGAGTTTCCTCATTGCATGTCAGTTGGTTTCTTCCATAGCTAGTAAGTCAAGAAAGCAAGACAAAAGTTACACTTGCTTTTATAAGTCAAACATCATCATATACTTTGTATTCATTTTGTGACATTAAATCAACCAAGATTCTGTAGGGGAGTAGGCTACATGAGAGACAAGGACCATTGGGAGCCATCTTGAAGAATAGATGCCATGGGTATTAAAAACAAATAATTACAAAACAGTGTATCAATGCAGCAATTACATTATACAATGCAAATACATATTTCAAAAAGAATAATAAAGTCATGGTATTTGAAGAAATAATATAAATAATAATTAGGTATTTTAGTTGAAAAACAATTTTTTCAGTAAGTTGAAATAGAGTATGCGAGTGGTAAGTTTTAGAAGTAAATCTTAATTATTTGTTTTTATTAAATATTTCACTACAAAAATATACCACCTTGCTATAGAAGTAAAGGTTGAATATAATGTCTTTAGTGCAATTGTTTTTCAGGTACTTTATTTTAGATAATAAAAACTTCACTGAAAAAGTTTATTTAGGATCATAGTGCTGAATAAATATTTAAGAACAAAATATCACAAAATGTAAATTGATAAGGAATAAAATGGTGATTATAATGAGTAACTTTTTAACCATGTTATTTAATGTTAATGAAATTAACTAAGTAAAAGCATGGTAAGACTCATAAACCAACAATCTTTTGAAGGAATAGGAGTTTTGTGACCATCTGTCATGAATCTAAGTGACTTCCATTGGTACATATTAATCACTACTGGGCAAATTAGCAGATTGCGTCTTTGAGATAACTTCTATACCAAGCATAGTATTTTCCTGATGATTATTGACAATATTGATGAATTTAGATAAAAAGTTAAGATAATTAGTACATTTATTTTAGGAACAAATGGAAAACAGAACTTCATTTATATACACATATATTTTACGTATCAGAAGCATAATAAATTACAATAAAAACAATCATACCATGTTGGAGTGATATAGTATTTTTAATTAAACTCTGTAGCCAAATTGGTGAAATGTTTAGCCCAAGGTTATATTCTCAGTTTTGTCAAATTAGAATGAGACCAGGTTTCCCTAGTCTCACTCTTATTACTCTTTCAACAGTCACTTCTAATGAAGATGACAGCCATCATTTAAATACACATCATTAGGTAAAGAACATAAATGTCAATAAAACATTTTCTATTAAGTAGCAGGCTGATGGCACCATAAAAATGAAAATTTTTCAAGTTGTAAAATATAGTCAAAGTCATAATGGAGTACATTAATATAGTTTGGCATTCTCTCAGTATTCCTTAGTGAACTGAGAAAGAGCTTTAATTAAAAGTGATTTTGATTGCTTCACGTTTATACTTCAAAAGATGTGTAGTTTTTTTCCAAGAAACTGTTCTTCACATGAAATTAAGTTAGACAGATGTACAGTATCTTTCAAGCAGTTTTTGTGTGAATTTCAAAAATTTTTTAAATTTGTCTTTATTTGGATCTATGTTGCAAAAAGTCTTGAATTTGTGCGTCCTTCAGTGGCATGTTAAACCCATTTTAGCCCCATGTATTAGTCAATGTAGTAAAAGGTACATTTTTTTCCTTTATGCAAAAGCTGCACTTTCTACTATACAGTATATTTCAAGAGCTTGCCAAAGAAACAGACACAGAAATGAGATACCAACTTTGTGTTTTTACCTCTTATATTGCCTCATTCATAACACTAATATAAAATCCTCTCAATTTGTCCAATATTGTTTAAAATGCATTCTCTAAAAGTAGAATGAAGGTTTTCTATTTTATTCTTTTTTTAAACTATACATTTATGAATATTTTAAACTGTATATTATAAATGAGCAACAACTACAATTTTAAAATAAAAGAATTGCTGCTACTGAAAAATCTAACTTCAAGGAAATTTTATTTAGAATGGGAAAACAAAACATGTTTCAGTCCTAAATCAAATAATTTTACTACTCAATCTTGATTCATGCATTATATTTTCATGAAAAAGTAAGATTAATGTTTATCATTAATTAGGAAGACTTTTTTCAATAAATCAGAAAAACTTTTACATTTTAAGCGTCTATGACAAAAAGTAAACTTAGATGTATAAAAATGAAACACCAATCTAAATCAATTTGAGAAAACATGAAAGGTTATTATCAGGCAGAAAGTCTAGCCATGAGAAATATCTCATCATTCTTTTTGCTTTTTGGTCTTGAGCAATAAACTAAAGAAATCTGTCCAAGAAAGGTAGAGAAGCTGTGAACTAAAGATAGATATATTTTTAACTAACTTCAGTCTTCAAGTAAGCAGCTCTTATTTTAAAAAGCAGAAATACTAATATCTCAAACAGAGTTGAGTTCTAAAATTGTGCAGAGGTACTAGTGTATTTCAATCTTAAAACAAGGAAAAAAATACTAAAGGTCATCATGACTAGAACCTTTAGTTGACGAAGAGCTTGTATCCACACATCTTATCAGATAATTTTCATTTGTGAACTATTCTTGAATCTAAATTTTATTTCATTATAACAAAAAGAAAAACTGCCATATATCAGCAAATCAAAAGATAATCTCAAATATCTCCTTTGCCTCTGTCCCTCAATTCTTGCCAGAAGGAATTATATATCCCAATGCATATATATACACACACCAGTAAAAAGTACCACTAAATGCTATGCAATATCATGAGGAAAACACTGCTATTCATGCAAACACAGTTGAAAATATACTAATTTATATTTTTGTCAATGTATAAATATTTCTGGTATTAGGATCAAGCAAATAAACAAACAAACAAAAAACCCAGTTTTTAGCTAAAACAAAAGAGAATAAATCTATAATATAATTATCCTTTCTTTCCTTTTTTTCCCCAAATACTCTTCTAATCTTAGATCTATGCAAGTGTTCTTACCTGGGAAGAGCAAAGCTTTACCTCTTCTAAAACAATATGGCAATAGCTAAGATAGTTGGCTAAAAATTCTCATACACTAAAGTTTATGGGAAAATCTTCATGTTCAAATACTCGAACTGTATACTCAGACATTCTATCCATTTCCTAGGAGACTTTTAATTAAACATTCTGAATTTGGTTTGTTTAATTCATGTAATGGGGATAAGATAACAATACGTAAAGACTGAAGTTCTGAATCATACATCTTTTTTTTTTTGGTAGAACTTCTTAGCTTACAATTAATAATTTAATTTTTAAAATATTATGAAAAGTTCCAAAAAAACTCTGATAAAAAACTTTCTCCAGGTGCAAATTTGGCAATAAACTTTGAAAGACTGTGTTTGAAAGAAAAACCCATGAATGTTAGTTATATATGTATGTTAAGACAATAGAGATAATGTTTAAAATATATTTAATGTATTTACATATATTAAACCCCAATCCTAACCCTAACCCTATTATATTTATATATATATCATTTTTATTCCAGCACAAATAAAATTCCTATTGTAAACAAAACTTCTACATTCAGTTAAAAAAAAAGCTTGATATTTTTATTTTGAACTTTTTATTTAATAAATCATAAAATATGTAATGCAATGTTAACTATATAGTAGTAGTTGGTCAATATTACATGTAAAATTGAATTTAAAACTCTTGAAATAATCATGTGATCAAATGTCCCACCCAACAAGGAATTCCTACTTCAACCTCATTACATTTGTACAAACCAGTAGGCCCTATTTTAATGGGAAGCCCACAACCTCTAGACAGAGGCTGTTACATTATTAAAGTTCTAATTGATAACAAATGATACCTTAAATCGAATTCAAATATGTATTTTAATAACTTTCACTCATGAGATCTATTAACTCCCTGTGGAGAAACAAACAGATTTTTTTTCTCCACACAATAGTCCTTTAAGTATATGAAGACAACATCCATGTGTCCCTCTAGTTATTCATTAATTTAAAGAAATAAAGAATTTAAAAATAGGTATGTTTTACTTTTTTTTTCAATAAGAAGTCAGTTTGACATTTCCTTTATTATGAATGGATGTCTGTTACTAAAGTGATTTCTTTTTGTTTTTAGGGGAAAAAAAGAATTAAGAAAAATAATGTAAAGTGTGAAAAAAATGCTGGTGTCCTCATTAAAATGTGATTAAATGTTTAAACTTCCAGTACATTAACACTGACATTTTGTCTTTTAAACAGTGTCAGGTAATGAAGGTCAACACAAGCAAGCATTCTGTTTTTGGCCCTTAGTTAGAAGCACACTGTACTTGGTCTTCACAGCAGGGAACTGTCAGGCACTGTTCTCCTCTGTGCTGCTTCTCTCTAAGTACTAGCTTGCAGCTGGCTCAAGCATATGGTAGTGTATGGAGATATTTTCTGGGGTCCACTGTTTCAATCACTATTTAATGATTAATTACTGCAGTCTGATGTCAGGGTGAGACATTCAATGCTTCAGGTAAAAATCTTAACTATAGAAAATGACAGCAGGCAGGGTTTTGAAAGCTGAGTTAACTCTGTATTTCTTCTGATGAATTTACCCAAGTTTTTTTATCCACTCGTAAAGAGTAAAGTGAAAAAAGACAAAATTGTCAAGTAGCAAACGCCAACAATGACAGGGGTGGTATTCAGCAGAATAGTCTATGATTGTCACTCACAATAAGAATAGTGCAGACAGATACACAATGACTAACACGCTACTGGAAACCAAGCAAACAACTTTCAATTGACATTCCAGGACATAATGGCTCTGAGCTGTGAAAAGAGTCTTCTGACAATGTTCCTAGTAAGCAAATAAGGGTGCAATATTTTTTACCAGCATATGATTTTGAACTCCCTATACCCTGAAGAATAAGGGGAAAATATTCTTTAGTATGTATTATACTTAACTGTGAAAGAAATCATTCAGTAAAAATTCCAACCTGATATAAAAACAGTGTAACCATCTATTTTTATTTGTCATTGTTTGCATGTAACTTTGAACAATTTATGTTGAAATAAATTTTAATTTAAAAAATAGTACAGCAGTTTGAAAGCTAATCCTAACCCAAATCATACAAGCTGAAAGATTAACTTTGATTTCTGAAAAATTTGGTTCACAATTTGAAATAATCAGGAAAGATTAAAATGTTCACTGAGTTAAATTAATCTGTTTTTAAAAAAATAAATTTTAATGACTATTGGTCACATGTCTGGACTAGGCTGTCAAAATATCTTTTAACTTAAAACTGAGCAAGTATATAGTGTTATAAAAATAGTGTAATAAATGTTACTATGAGGCAATATAGAGTTTTGCAACTATAAGCTTAGTAATATTTATGTTTGGGCTTTTATGATGTTGTCTAAGGTCCAGTTTAAGAATCTGGGATTATATCTATTCCATTACACATTTTCAGCATCAAATAGGAATTTTCTTTTCACCTACAACTCTCCCTTTACATCATTCCACAGAAGCCCATGGTAACAAGATGAAGATCCTAATGCCCAAAGTGTTAAATATGTAAAGATCATGTGTAAGTCATGTGGCTGCCTCCAAAGGATGGTTCTATCAAAACAAAATAATACCAAGAATCTCAATTCACTAAATATATAGAATTTTTAAAAGTAAATAATAATAATAATTTCAAAGGGACTTTTGCTTTTCCTTATTGTGGATAGGCATAGAAAATAAAATAAAAAATTAGCTATGGATCCCAGAATACAGTAGAAATATTATCTTTATTATAACATTAGTCTCCCCAACATTTATGTAAGCTTGTTGGAACCTATTGAAATTGTTAAAAAAAAATATGTTTTGTCTCTGGTCTCTGTATCTACATGATTTAAATAGAGTCAACTTCATTGTAGATCACTATTTATCATTTCAAGGATCAATTAGCAAGTTCCAAGAGAGGTGACAGAAAAGAACTTTCAACTCCAAATACTCAGTTGACAAATATGTTATAAGAATTTGACTTATGTGACTCTAGCTACACTCTGAGGTTCCAGACTCTGTCACTATAATTTAGCTCTGAAATGATATTAGGTGGAACAGTCACAAGACACATTTTGGGGTTGTGCTATGTACACAAGAATTAAAAAAGGATGAAGCAAAAATGAGGGAAATGATTTGGGGCATGTCCATTTTACAGGGTCCTCAAGAAAGACATGATATAAACCTGAGAATAAATAATATCCATTAATCTTGATTCTTGTTGAAATGGTCAGATAATCTCAAGGTAGGCAAGCACAATACCTCACCACAAATATAAAAAACATACCAAACTCATCCAAGTCTACTCTAAACCCCAAAATAAGAGCATTTCAATTTCATTTGGTTGATCTGGCATATTTATATCCCAATTTAATGAAGCCTGAAGAGTCAAACTCGTAGTGTTATGATGAGTTAACACCACAGCTTTGATTGCTCACCATCCAAATAGCAAAATTTCCTAATATCATTTTATGGGACTTAAAAGACATTAAACTAAATATGATTGCTGCTCTATAAAATGGTAGAATAGTTTTCCATATACTGTATATATGCAAATACAATATCCTATCTCAGCCTCCACTGCTGGTTGTAAGTTACCCTTACAGCTTAGATTGAATAACTATTATTGGTTTACATGCTTCTAAATCTTCCTTTTTTGTATAACTAAGACGGAACTAAGCTTTCGAAAAATAGAACTATACCTTATACATAAGACCATCTTGTTTAAAAGCTTTGCCTCATTATGCAAGGCATCTTTCCCATTTGAAATAAATTCATGATACATGTGGAAAATTCATATGACCTGAAAATTGCAAGGGAATCTTCTGAATGTTAAATGTTTTATATACTTCTCATTCCTTAGAAAAAAATGTTGGGTTTGGGTTAAGGGACTCAGAAGAGGAAAGAATTATAATCTGAAAACACAAATTTTGGTGTGTATATACTGTAGAGACTTCCAGTTTCTATATTTTAAGAGCAACTGTGAATGTATAAATTATTATTTCATCAGTCACTTAGGAATCTCCAAATTACAAAGCTCTCTTGCAGTTATGAATGTCACTACAGACACTTGAGAAATGCAGAAAATTCTTGTGAGGTTCATTTGTTTCTAAAATACAAATCTATATCAATTATATGTGTATTTATAAGTATATACATGTTCATATATATATTTACCTTTAAATTAGTTGATGAAAACCTGAATTGTGTAAGACAACTTCATTAAATGGTCATGAAGTAAAGCCTGAATGTTTAGTTATTAGATATACTTTCAGTTGTAAGAAATGTCTTTCCCTTCCTCTGCTCCCTTGTGATATGCTCAGTAAACTTTCCTTTATGACTTTCTCCATTTTTTTTGCTGATATGATGACAACCATGACAATCATATTTTATAGAGGTATGCTCTTTAATGCAGTGATGTGTAAAATAGGTTTACTGTACTTAAAGCTGCTCTTTACTGGAAAGACTGTGTCACAATTACTTGACTATAATGATAGACAAAACTCAAAATAGCCTCACTTTGGATAAGCATCACAAGTTGGGATAAATGTCTAGTCTATCCAACTTTGCGAAGCTCCATTTTTGTCTCTCAAGTATTTATAATCTGAAAAAAATATATTATTATTACTAGAATCTGGATTTCTATTTTTCTTTCCAGGTTTTCTCAATATTCCTTGACTTGTATTCTTAAGAGGAAATAATATTTATTTTGGATGTAAGTAAAATTGAAACCTATAATTTTCTCTTTTCTGAATCTTAAAATGAGCATTTTCCCATATTTAAACTGCATTACATTGGATTATATCATATGGTTTCAGAAGTTTAAAATACAAAATATTCCATGTTTAATGTAGAATGTGTTAGAGATCTTCATATCAAAATTAAAATAACTTTTAATCTAGCTATCAAAAATATAGAGAGAGAACTATTGGAAATTGAATACTAAAACAGGTGTCAAGACACAAAAGTGTTAAATTCCAATATAAGTAGAAAAGAAATATACATATATCAATTTTCACAGAGAATTTCACAACTCTTGAAACTCTCAGCAATATTAAGGACTAAAAATAGGTCAGAATTGCATAAAAGAGAATATTTTGCAAGGATAATATCTTTTAAGAAAGGTGATTTGGGAGAAACTTTTACCCAGACATGTAGGATGCAGTACTTCCAGGAAATACCCTACTCTACATGCTACGGACATAGATTAGAGTCTACTGATGCCTGATAAATTTATAAATAAAGGAGTAACTCTAATAGTAGTGGGATTAGGAGACTGCCACTACAAGACTCTAAAGCTGCACTCTGAATTTGTCAGAATGAGAAATTCCAATATTCTCACGCACTTGATATGGGCTACATGAGAATTAGTGCTAGCTTGGAGTCATTTACAGTTCTATCTAAAAAGACCCAGCTGTAGGGTAGAAAGACGTAGAAGAAAGAAGTTGGGAATTAAATTCTAGGAAACAAGAAGGGAGTCCTTAGCTCTTCTGTAGAAGTCGTCTTCAGGAGAAAGTATTATACAATCTCCAAAGAATCTATAGAAAAGGGCACTGGGGAAGGAAGAATCATTGGAACTTCTGTCACCTCACAGGGGCACCAAGTAAGTAAAATTTTTCCTTTGTCCTTATTAATTCTGCATATTTTTTGCTCTGATCCATCAAGTATTCCAAGATGGCTAGCAAAGCAGTGCATAAGAGCGGAGTGGGATTGTGAAAAGAAGTTCAAAGCAGAGAAATGTAGAAGGAACCAGCAAATACCACTGGGCTACTGCCGGTTTCAACCTGCAGGAGTCATCCCTAGCTGGTCAGAGAAAATATGTAATGCCAAATCAAACAAAAGTTTAAAGAATGGAGATGCAATTCATCATATGCCCCCAACATCCAACAACATTCTATGATGCTGTTTTGAGGATGAAAGTTAGAGCATTTGTTATTTCAATTTTCAAATGAACTACTACTTTTATATATGAGGGTGAAAAAAATGTGTACAAATTTTCAGTATGACATTCACTCAAAGCATGGCATTAATCAAATGAATGCTAGCATCACCATATGACAGCATCATCATATGACAGCATCACCATATGACAAAGAAAATAGTGGCAGAACTGTTGAGCGAATGCTATACTACACATTGCTACCATAATTTAATTCAACTTGGAAAAGTAAAACATAGATAACATCACTTAAAATATGTATAGAAGGCACTGAACACTATATTGTTTCTTGAATAACGCCTTTATTTTTAAAAACACCTTTGCTGGGTATAGAATTATAGGTTGTATTTTTTTTCTTGCATTTTCTGAATATAATTTTAGTACCTTTATGCATCATAAATGCATACATTTATTTCTGTATTTGCTATTCTGTTCCACTGGTCTACATGGAAATTGTCTTCTACACATTTTTCTAACAATATCATGCTATTTGGTTCACTACAACTTTGCAATGAGTTTTTAAATCAGGTAGTGTGGTGCCTCTTACTTTGCTATTTTGGCCAAGATTGATTTGGCTATTTGGTTTCTTTTGTAGTCACATAGGGATTTTATGTTTGTTTTGTCTATCTCTGAAATGACTGTCATTGATATTTTGGTAGAGATTGCATTAAATCTGTAGATTACCTTGGGTAATGTAGACATTTTGACAATATTAATTCTTTCAATTTCTGATCTTGGTATATCTTTTCATTTATTTGTGTTTTCTTCAATTTATTTTAATGTTTTATAGTTTTTAATATACAGGTCCTTTGCCTCCTTGGTTACATTTATTCCTAAGCATTTTATTTGTTTTGTGGTTGTTGCAATTAGAATTTTCTTGATTTCTATTCCAGATAGTTCATTTTTAGTCTATAGAAAAACTAGTAATTTTTTATGTTAATTTTGTATCTCAAAATATTACTGAATTTATTTATCAGTTTTAAAACATATTGGTGGATACTTTATGGTTTTCTCTATTTAAGATCATGAAATTTGCAAACAGAAAACTTAATTTATTTTCTTCCAATTTGTATGTCTCATTTCTTTCTTTGGTCTAATTGATAAAAATATGACTTCTAGTATTATGCCGAGTAGGGAGAGAATAGGCATCCTTGTCTTGTTTCTAATCTTAGGGGAAAAAGCTTTCAAAGTTCTATGACCCTGTATGTTAGCTGGAGCTCTTCACATGTAGTCTTTATTGTGTTGAGATACATTTGTTTCATATCTACTTTTTGAGAATTTTTATTTTGAAAAGATGTTGAATTTTTGTGTGGGTTTTTCTGAATCTATTGAGATGAGCACAAGATTTTTTTTTTTTTTTTTTTTTGGTCTTTCATTCTGTTAGTGGGGTATATCGCATTTCTTGATTCTTTTGCTTGTTGAGCTATTCATGCAGTTTTATGTGATATGCCTTTGTGTGACTTTATTTAGCTTGCTAGCATTTTTTGAATCTATGTTTGACATATTTCATCTTTTTTGCAAAAATTTAGCTTTTGTCTCTTTAAATATTGCTTTAATTTGTTTTTACTGTCCTTCTAAAACACGAATTACATGTAATTTTGGATCTCTTCATAATGTATGTTGTGACTCTTGCACTCTTTCTGGTACTATACATTTTGTTGCTCTTTTATGCTTCAATCTGGATATTTTATTCTAATCACCAATTCTCTATTAATTGTCTCCAATGGCTATTAAACCCATTCACTGTGTTATTAATTTAGTCTTTGTATTCATGAAATTTATATATTTTTATTGTTTCGAGTTATCTGCATACAGCTGAGTTATTGTATCTAGAATATAATAATTCTTCTTCATTTAAATATATGTTTAATAATTTTAATCTTTTGGTTTGTTTTAACAGATATAAAACCTCTGGTTGTTGACTCCTAATATATGTAGCCAGGAATGTCTAATGAGAAAAATATCCTCTCTCAGGTAATGATACTGCTAAGATAATTGTTGCAGACTGTCACTCTTGTTAAAGAATGTTTTTGTCACAATCTTACATAATACACATATGGCCACAGTTTATTGTGTGTAACAGTAACTGCAGAGTTTGTAATTCCACATAAATTTATGAACACAAATTAGTGTAATTTATTCTTTGGCATATTCTACTTCTTTACAAATTTTATCCCCTAGTAAATCTGAGATAATATTCTTGCCACAATAATGTGTAGTTTACAAATAAAAAATAAACTATTAATGAAAATAGGAGCTCCAATTTGGCTCATTAGTTACAATTATAGTTGCAAATATTTGGATAATTGTTATTTCTTTATCCAGGAAAATTTTCAAGTCATAATTCTTCTTATCATTTGACTTCATCATTTGACTTAGATTAACATAAACCTTAAGATGAGTTAATAACTGAACTTAAAATTTTTAAAAATTGAGAGTTTTCTACATATGAGACTTAAAACTAAAAATTCTGAAATGACTAAAAGTGCTAGTAGATAATTCTATATAGGTAAGGGTAAAGTAAAACTGAGAAGGATTTTAATCTATCCTAGACCATATTGTCTCCCATTAAGTGTAGAAAAATAAAGAAAACTAATAAACATGACATTCACATATTTGCAAGTGCATGTTTATATAACCTTCAAAATTGTTATAATACTAATTATACTCATTTGCTTTGCTCATACTATATGTTATGACTATTCTCCTTTTTTTGATTCTGTTTCTTATTCTGTCACTCAGGCTAGAGTACAGTGGCACAGTCACAGCTCACCATACATTTGACCTTCTGGTCTCTCAGGCAATCCTTCTGCCTCAGCCTCTCAAGTAGCTAGGACTACATGCACACATCACCACACCCAGCTAATTTATTTATTTTATTTTTTGTAGAAATTATGTCTTGCTATGTTGTCTAGGCTGAACTCAAACTCCTGGGCTCAAGTCATCATTCCGCCTTAGGTTCCCAAAGTGCTGGAATTATAGGTGTGAGCCACCATGTCTGGTCTGTTTTCCCTATTTTTGAGATGAAAACTTAGTATTCAGAGATATTAGGGGTTTTTTTTTATTTAAACATTGATAAGAGACAATCAAGTCACTATAGCAAATTGCAGTATGCTAAAGTTTGTAATGCTCCAGAGTGTAGATTCTAGAGCCAGCGACTTATTAGGAAAAATTATATATCTTAATAATTCAGTTAATTTGTTTATATAAATCAGTAATGTTGATAAATTTTCATTTTGTGTTATAAATATACCAAAGGGCTTTCTATACTAAATTGTTAAATAAGTAATACACACTGAATATATGTAAACAAAAAATACTAATTATAAAATAAAATTAAATTGAACTGTCTTTACTGGTTTAAATGTTATCATGTTAACTGCTTTAAAACACTGTTTTAAATTGTGTGTAGTAAATATTTTTTCTTACAAGCAAATTTTCATTAAGGTACTGTGGCTTCTATAAACTAATTGACTTCCAAAAAAATAGTACAAAGAGACAAGCACTCAAATAATCCTCCACTTATAGGCTTCCAAGTGCAAGTATATATCAAAAGTATTTCATTAAAAATATAATTTTATTAGTACCTTATATAGAAATAAGTACAGTCACACATAATATGCAAAGTTGTATATTTCACATGTTTATACTCAAAGATATGTTAAATATACTCAAAGATATGTTAAATATATTAGTGTGTTATTGGGGAATGATAGTAATTTAGTAAGGACTGAGGATACAGGGTAAAATATTTTAAAATGAAAAAGACTTGACAAACTGATAAAGATATTATGCCACTAGCTAGTAATAAGATTAACTTAACTTTCTGCACCTGAGTTCCAAGGAGAGATGATGGAAACACAGATTTTGAGAAGTCATTTGCGTTGTCATCATTTGTTTTTCTTTTCTGACTATACCTACAATCTTAAAACATTACTATACTTTCATTGTTGAAAAAACTGAGTCTAAACAAATGATCTTGTAATTCATCTAGGTAACATATCTTTATATGTGTATTTAATTCCAGTACTCAGTTATTTCAGATCTACAGCTAGAGTCACAGCTATAAGGATGTGCTGCATCAGTAGCTGCTGATTTGAAAACAGAGTATCCAGCTTTATTAAATCTCCCTAGAATACTTAATCACTGGCTGGAAGTACTTGGTCTAGCTAAAGATCAGGTAGTCTTCATAATGTATCCCTGCCTAGAAGAGCTCAAACCTCTATTACCTGTTCCCTCAAATATCCAATCCACAGTAGTCAACCCTGCTTGTTTAGCCCTGTCCTCAAAATCACAAAGTGTAGGTATGTACCAAAAATTCCTAGAGCCAAGATAAAGAAAACAAAATGCAAAGCACATGTATTGACTTGCTTCAATTCTTTCATATTTCATTCTTACATTGCTGTCATGTGGTAAGCCATAGCACTTCAATGTAAAGGAGTAACTATTGCAGCTTATCCTTTTATTCTACTTTGTGTGTGCAATATTATCACTTTTTTACTTTCAATATTTCTGTCTAAATGATTCACATACTTTCATAATTTTTGTAACCTGATTTCTCTTTAGTTCTTTGGCTTACTTAAGAGACTGTGTGTGTGTGTGTATGCGTGGGTGTGTGTATATATATATATAGGCAATGTTTGGAAAAATATTCCTATGAAATCTTCCAAGGGGATTGGGACTTTTTGCTTCTTTGCCATTTTTATATATATCTGCACTTTTCTCTTTATTCTAATAATGAATATTTTCTCTCTTCATATATATCTGTCATATTGTCTGTTTTTGATAATTTATTACAATCCTATGACTAACAAAAAGTGATGTTCTCCATACTTTGTAATATTTCAAAAAGAAATTTAGGCTACTTTCCTGCTCTTTTAATGGCTGTCACCAAAGAGGCACAAATATGTATCCTGTCATCCATGCTATTAGTTATAATTCTAAATATTAGTTTGGATTTATCATTTTCAAGGGATTTCATCTCTTTACAGATAAATGTTTGAAGCCGTCTACCAATTATCTCTCTCTTTTATGTAGAAAAGTTTTCATGTTCTGAATAACTTTTCTCTGTTACATTAGATACACAAAAAGCTTTTGATAAAATCCAACTCTTATTCATGATAAAAACTATCAATAAACTAGGAATAGAAAGGAATTTCTTCAACCTGATAAAGGTCATCTGCAAAAAATCTACAGCTAATACCATACTTAATTTTGATCTTTCCCTCTAAGATCAGGAACAAGGCAAAGATTTCCAATTGTGTCATGCCTGTTTACTATTGTAAATGACTACAGGTTCTAGTCAGTGCAATCTGGCAATAAAAAGGAATAAAAGGCATTCAGATTGAAAAGAAAAAATTAAATCTTTTATTCGCAAATGGTATGATTCTGTTCATAGAACATCTAAAGTTATATACAAAAAGAACTACTAGATCTGATAAATTAGTTCACAAATATAGTGGTATACAAGATCAACATACAAAAATTAATTGCATTTTTATATGCTAGTAATGAACTCTAAAAATTTGATTAAGAAAATAACTTAATTTAGAGTAGCATTAAAAATGTTAAAAGGTTTAGAAACAAATTTAACACAAAAAGTATATTTGAAAACTACAGTATATTTGTAAGTAATATTAAAGAAGGTTTAAACAAAAACAGAGACCAGTAGTTTTCTGGATTGGCAGACTCAGTATTTACAATATGACAATGCTCTTCAAATTTATTTATAGAGTCAATTCAATTCCTATCACAATTCAGGCATTTTTTTTTTGGTAAGAAATTGACAAACTAATCCTAAAATTTATTTGGAAATGCAAAGAACCTAAATAGCCAAAACAATTTCAAATAAAGAAGAAAGCAGTTGGAAAACTATGCTTCCTGGTTTCAAAATATTGTATAGAGCTACAGTAATAAAGATAATGCTTTATTAGAATAGTGATAAACATATGAGACCAATGAAAGATAACTGAGAGCACCAAAATAAACCCTTTCATTTATGATTGGTTCATATTTGAAAAAGGTGCCAATGCAGAGCATGGGAAAAAGACAATCTTTTTGACAAATAATATTGATAAAATTGGATATGTACATTCAAAAAGGTGAATTTAGACTTTTAAATTATAGCACCGACAAAAAATTAACTTGTAATGGATCATAGACCGACATGTAAAAGCTAAAATTATTCAAATTTTAGAAGAAAATTTACAGCAATATCTTCATGTTCTGGGGTCAGAAAGAGTTCTTAGACACAATACTGAAAGCATGATGCATAAAAGAGAAAAATCTGTAATTAATGATGATCTGTAATTAATTAAATTATGAAATTTAAAACTTGTATTCTTCCAGAGGCACTAATATGAAAAACTACAATCTTGGAGATTATATTTTCAAATAGCATATCTGTTAAAGAGATTCTGTCTAAAAGATGTAAGTCATTCTTAAAACACAAAAAGAAGAAAAACATGAGCCGGGCTCGGTGGCTCAGCCTGTAATCCCGCGCCTTTGGGAGGCTGAGGTGAGTGGATTGCCTGAGCCCGTGGGTTCAAGACCCGCCTGGGCAGCGAGACCTCATCTCTACAATAAATCAAAAAATCAGCCGGGCGTGGGAGCGCGCACCTGTGATTCCGGCTACTCGGAAGGCTGAGGCGGGATCACCGGAGCCCAGCAGGTCGAGGCTGCGGTGGCCGGGAGAACTGCACTCCAGTCTGGGCGACAGAGTGAGACTCTAACTCAAAAAAAAAAAAAAAAATTAAAAAAAAAGAAAAACAAATTGATTATATAAATGAGCAATTAATTTAAATGAACATTCAATCAAATAAAATATACATATGATGATAAGCACACAAAAAATGTTAAATTAGTTATTTTTATTTTATTTTATTTTATTTTGAGTTGGAGTCTGTCGCCCATACTGGAGTGCAGTGGCCGCTCCCGGCCACCGCAGCATCAACCTGCTGAGCTCCGGCGATCCTTCCTCCTCAGCCTTCCGAGTAGCCAGAATTACAGGCATGCGCTACCTTGCCCGGCTGATTTTTTGATGTATTGTAGAGATGAGGGCTCGCTGCCCAGGCGGGTCTCGAACCCGCGGGCTCAGGCAATCCACTCACCTCAGCCTCCCACAGGCACGGAATTACAGACTGAGCCACCAAGCCCAGCTAAATTAATTATTTAAAAGAGAAAAGTAAGCCGGGCTCGGTGGCTCAGCCTGTAATCCCACGCCTTGGGAGGATGAGGTGAGTGAATTGCCTGAGC
>NW_007259470.1:992038-1023857 GCF_000164805.1 Carlito syrichta
AAAAAAAAAAAAAAAAAGAAGAAAAGTAAAATCATTATTAGCTACCATTTCATACCCACTATATTATCTGCAAAGAAAAATACAAATAATAACAAGTGTTGACAAGGATATGAGAAATTGAAACCCTCATATATTGCTGGAGGGGATGCTAAATGGTGCAGTGACTTTGGAAAGTAGTTGGAAATTACAAAAAACGTTTAACCATAATAGTTACCACATGACCCAGCATTCCATTCCTAATTATGTATTCAGAAAAATGACAGTATATATTCAAGGGTCGAGGGGCAAGATGGCTTTGGACCAGTCAGAGTGTGTCTCTGCATGAATGATTTCACAAAAAAACTAATCTGTGTCTGTTTGTGTGTGCAAGTGGGTGAGTGAATATCCAACTGAGGGGAGATATGGGATCAAGTGCCCAGGGCCCCCTGCAGAAATTGCTACAATTTGCTGCTCCTCTGAATTAGGCACCCACTGTATCCAGAAATATCCACCATCTCTGTGACATCTCTCAGAAAAAGGCAGGAGAGATCAGCTGGCACCTGGCCAACAACACTACTTGTACCAACAGGCCAAGCATGGACAATAAGGATCATGGAGTAAGTGAGGGAGGAAATCTGTAACTGAGCCTTGCTGGAAGGAAAATAAAACATGGACCACCACCATGTTCTCTGTCGCAGGACAGGGCAATTCTGAGCTGCCTGCATCCTGAGCAACCTGCATCCTGAGACCAAGGGGGTGATCTCTGCACCCCTCTGAAATTGAATATCCTTTACCTACAGAGGATACTCCAAGTGCATGACACCAGTGTGAAAGATGCCCCACCCCCATGCTGAACCAAACACAGATGCATGCAATCAGAGTGGGAGACCTAGGGGCAGAAAATTTGAGAGTTTTTCCAGGGAAAATCTGTTGGAGCAAGTTGAACACTGACAGTGAGGGCTGTGGAGGGAACACAGGAGGGGAGCCGGGGGCAGACTCCAAAGGAAGCAGTAGGGGAGAGCCCACCCTGAGCCTAGACAGGGCTCCAGAGTGTTGCCACAAGGTCCCAAGATCTGGAGATGGGTAACTGCTGGGAAGGAAGCAATAGCTCCAGGAAGAGAAACTGAGCAGACTCTTCAATGCCTGATTAGAGAAGTGTTCCAGAGAGGCCTTTCAGAACAGAAGAACTGCATCTTGAGACCAAGCACTAATCTCTACGTTGCATTGAGGCTGCTCTTTGTGACCTCAGAATATTGTCCCCAGTACACAAGTTCTGGCTGATGCAGAACCCCAGATGATCCATCCTCCACCCTAAGCATATAGACACAGGATAACTGACCAAGGAGGCAGTCACTGATTCACTTGTTTGTTTATCTCATTTGGTTGCTTTGTTTGTTGGTTGTTTTTCTCTTTTCTTCCCTTCTTCTTTTTATCTTTCTTTGTTTTTTTCTGTGATTTTTTTCTTTGATTCTTTCTCTATTCTTTTTTTCCTACATTTCCTTTCTCCTCCATTCCCCTTTTTTGCCGCCTTCTCCTCTCTTTTTTTTTCCCTGACAGTAAGGTCATATTGTGCAGAGATGGAGAGTGAGTCCCAGATGGCCCATTCACCAGATAGTTAATATTATGACCTGCCAGTAGATTCTGAATCCTTGCAGCCCCCACATCCCCTAGTAACTGTTCACATTGTAAAGAGACCACACAACTCCAGTCCTACTTCATAACTGAACAAACCCAGAGCCCCAGCTCAAGAAAGGAATATAGGTAGAACAATTATCAGAAGTGACTGCTTCTCCATGTTCTACTGATCAACAGAATTAAAGAGAAAGATATGAGAACTGCTACAAATGAAGAAAATTAATGAAGAACTGCTGGTAACCAGAGCTCCAGCAAAGAGTCAGTGCTAGGAAGAACAGCTATTGTGGCACAAACAAAGGCTATCTCCAAGAATGACAGTACTCAGAAAGTACTTATAGAGATCAGAGAATCATTGGATAGAATGAATAAAAATCAAGAAATGAAAGGGCTAAAACGAAATGAAATTGCAACAGAGTTGGACAAGCACAAGAAATTATACTTAGAAATAACATAAATAAATAACTCCATCCAAGAAATAAGTGACAACCTAACAAGCATGGAAAGCAGAATGACCAAGTACAAAAAATAATCTCAGAGCTGGAAGACCAAACTATGGAATTAATCCTATCTATTAAAAATACAGAAAAAAATAAGATAAAATAATTTGAGAAAGAAGAAACTCTCCAAGAGATGTGTGATTCTATCAAGAAACCAAACCTACATCTAATCAGAATACCTGAAATCGAAAAAGAAACAGACAATACCTTGTAACAAACATTCCATGAGTATATTCACACAAACTTTCCTCATCTGGCCAGAGCGATGACTATACAAGCACTAGAGATTCAGAGAACCCCTGCAAGACATCTTATGAGAAGACCAACACAGTAATTCACCTACACAAAGTAGGTATAAAAGAAAAATCCTAAAGTCAGAAAGGAAAAAATATCAGATTACCTACAAGAAGAGATAAATAAGAATTACTACAGACTTATCTGATGAAACACTACAGGTCAGAAGGAATTGGACCCCAATTTTTAATGATCTCAGAGATAAACAATTTCAGTCAAGAATTTCCACCCTAGCCAAGCTAAGCTTCATCAGTGAGGGAGAATCAAAATCCTTCCCAGACAACCAATCCCTAAAAGAATATGTTGCTTTGAGACAAGTTCTACAGGATAAGCTTAAAAAGGTGCTGTGCACAGAAGAAAAAAGAAACAAAACAAATACTATATACTTCACAAGATCACAGACACAGATGCAGCAGAACACAGCATACCCCTAAAAATGAAAACGCATGCATATAGAAACACAAAAGCTAAACAAAACAAAATAGCCTTATAAGAGCATTGTGAAAGGAACAAACTCTCACATTTCAATAATCAGCCTGAATGTGAATGGATTAAATGCACCACTGAAGAGACATAGAATGGCAAACTGGATAAAAACACATGCTCCAGTAATTTTCTCCAGAAAACTCATTTCACCACAAAGAATGTCCACAGATTCAAAGTTAGAGGATGGAAAACAAATTTCCAGGTGAATGAATGACAGAAGAAGGCAGGAGTTGTGATCTTAATATCAGACAAAGCAACATTTAAGCTATCAAAAATTTTAAAAGATAAGGAAGAATACAACACAGTGATAAAAGGGTTGATCCATTAACAAGAAATATCCATCCTAAACATATATACACCCAACACAGGAGCACCAACTTTTATAGTAGCTACTAAGTAAACTAAAAAAAAGAGAGTGTGTCTAACACTATCATAGTTGGAGACTTAAATACTACACTAACAACCCTAGATAGATCATCAAGGCAAAAAATCAATGGAGTGATCCAGAACCTCAACTTGACACTTGACCAAAATGGACTTAGTGGGTACCTAAAGAGCTCTCCACCCAACAACCACAGAATATACCTTCTAAGTATCACCACATGGAACTTACTCCAAGATTGACCACATTCTGGATCATAAACCAAGAATAAACAAATTTCATAAGATTGAAATACTTCCATGCACCTTCTCAGACCACAGTGAAATAAAAATAAAATGTCAACACCAACAAAATTCTTCCAAATTCACAAAGACATGGACACTAAACAGCATGATGATGAATAACTTCTAGGTCAACACAAAAATCACAACATAATTTAAAACATTCCGGAAAACAAAGAAACATCTTACCAAAACCTCTGGGATGCCATGAAAACATTACTGAGAGGGGAGTTTATACCTCTACAAACACACATCAAGAAAATAGAAAAAGAATAAGTTAACAGCCTAACAAATCAACTAAGGAAGTTGGAAAGGCAAGGTGACCAAAACTCTAACTTCAGCAGAAGAATAAAGAATACGAAAGGAAAAGTCCAAATATGGGTAATAGAAGGCATAACTGTCATGGGAAAAAAATCAACAAAATAAAAACAAGATTGAAAAGATAAACAAGATTGATGGACCCCTAGCCAGAATGCCAAAGAAAAAGAGAGGAAACAAGCACATAAACACAATCAGAAATGCTAAAGATCAAGTCACAACTAACCCCAAAGAAATACAAATGACAATCAGAGATTGCTATGAACACCAGTATGGAAACAAACTCAATAACCTAAGTGAAATGGAGGACTTGCTGACATCACACAACCACTCTAGGTTGAAACAAAAAGAAATGGAGACCATAAATAGATCAATAACAACAACTCAGGAAATTGAATTGTCATAAGAAAATTATCTACAACACAAAGTCCTGGACAAGATGGATTTCCAGCAAAATTCCACAAAACATGCAAAGAATAGCTAATACCAATTCTATTGAAAGTATTCCAGGCAATTGAGAAAGATGGAAGTCTCCCCAAATCATTTTATGAAGCTAATATCACACTGCTTCCCAAACTGGGTAAAGATCCAACTAAGAAAGAGAACTATAGGCCAATATTCCTTGTGAACATAGATGCCAAAATCCTAAACAAGTTTCTAGCAAATCAGATCCAAAACACATCTCAAAAATCATCCACCATGACCAAATAGGCTCCATCCCCGGGATGCAGGGCTGGCTCACCATTAGCAAGACCATAAATGTAATTAGATAGATCAACAGATGTCAAAACAAGAACCACATGGTTATCTCATCAGGTGCAGAAAAAGTTTTTGATAAAATCCAGCATCCTTTGATAAAAACCTTCAAGCACCTAGGTATAGAAGGGACATATCTCAAAATAGTAAATGTCATCTATAATAAACCCACAGCTAACATATTGCTAAATGGACAGAAACTAGAAACATTTCCCCTGAAAACTGGAACAAGACAAAACTGTCTACTCTCACCCCTCTTGTTCAACATTGTGTTAGAAGTCCTAGCTAGGGCAATTAAACAAGAGAAGGAAATCAGGGGTATCCAAATAGGAAAAGAGGAAGTCAAGTTATCCCTCTTTGCTGATGATATGATCCTATACCTTAAAAATCCAAGAGACTCTGTCAAAAACCTGTTTGCACTGATAAAGGACTTTGGCAAAATCTCAGGGTACAAAATAAATGTGCAAAAGACAGTTGCATTTCTATATACCAACAACAAGCAGGTAGAGATCCAAATTAAAAGCACCATCCCAATCGCAATAGCCACCAAAAAAAAAAAAGAAAGAAAGAAAAGAAAATAAATACCTTGGCATCTTCCTAATCAGAGAAGTGAGACCTTTACAATAAGAACTACAAAACACTGCTCAAAGAAATCCAAGAAGACAAACAAATGGAAAAATATCCCATGTTCATGGATAGGAAAAATCAACACTGTTAAGACTTCCATCCTACCAAAGGCAATCTACAGATTCAACACAATATCCATTAAATTACCAACATCATTCTTCTCAGACCTGGAAATGACAATACAGAAATTAATATGGAAACATAAATGATTACGAATAGCCAAAACAATCCTTAGCAAAAGAAACAAAGCAGGAGGTATCACACTTCCAGACTTCAGACTTTACTATAAGCCTACAGTAATCAAAACAGCCTGGTACTGGTACAAGAACATGCATATGGACCAATGGAACAGGATAGAGATTCTGGAAGCACAGTCTCAATTTCTAACCAACTCATCTTTGACAAAGTCTGCAACAATAACCACTGGGGAGAGGAGAACCTATTCAGTAAATGGTGCTGGGAAAACTGACTGATCACATGTAGAAGATTGAAACAGGACCCCTACCTATCCCCATACACAAAAATCAACTATAAATGAATCAAAGACCTAACGTAAAATCTCAAACTATAAGAATCTTAGAAAACGCAGGAGACCACCCTTGTGGAAATTGGAACTGACAACCAATTCTTGATCAGAACCCTAAGTGCCTATGCCATAAGAGATAAGATAGACAAGTGTGACCTCATCAAACTAACGAGCTCCTACAAAGCAAAAAAAACTGTCAAAAGATAAGGGAGATAGCCCACAAAATGGGAAAAAACATTTGCCAACTATATATCTGACAAAGGCTTGACATCTAGGATTTACAAGCAACTCAAACGTGCTGAAAAGAAAAACAAACAAATAGCCACGTTAAAAAGTGGTCCAAAGACATGAACAGACACTTCTCAAAAGAAGATATATGAGCAGCCAACAGACACATGAAAAAGTGCTCAGCCTCAGTAATCATCAGAGAAAGGCAAATCAAAACTAGATTGAGATACCACCTAAACCCAGTAAGAATGGCCATCATAATAAAACAAACAACAGACGTTAACAGGATGCAGAGAAAAAGGAACGCTTCTACACTGCTGGTAATAAAGCATACTAGTTCAATCTCTTTGGAAGATAGTGTGATGATTACTGAAAGAACTAGAAATTGATCTTTCATATATATGACCCAGCAATTCCCCATATTGGGAATATACCCAGGGGAACTGAAATCATTCAACAAAAAAAGATACCTGCACACATATGTTTGTTGCAGGTTTATTCACAATAACAAAACATGGAACCAACCATGCTGCCCATCAAAATTGGACTGTATAAACACATTGTGGTACATATGGACTTTGCAGCAACTTAGATGGATTTAGAGTTCATCATATTCAGTGATCTATCACAGAAACAGAGAACTGAGTACCACATATTCTCACTCATAAGTGGACCCTTAACTTTTACCATAATACAATAAGAAAGGAATTGGCAGTAGTGAGACACTGCCAGGTGAGGGAGGGAGGCACACAGTATCAATAAGGGTACCGGATCTCAAACCAGTTGAAGTAGAGACCATAGGGAAGCCTAAACTTTACCTGTATGATGATCACTTGTATACCTAAACCTGAATTGTACCCCACATCTTTAAAATTAAAAAAGAAGAGAAAATATACATCCACACTAAGTCTAGCACGTGAATGTTTATAGCATCTCTAGTTGTCATAGCCAAAGTAAAAACAATGTAAGTGTACATCAGTAGGTGAATGGAAAAAGCATGATATAGTATACCCATTCTATTATGTGGTGTACTAGGATTAATAATGGACATGCAGACCAATGAAACAGAACTAAGAGTACAGAATTCAAACCTAACTCTTGTGATTGATTGACATAGCAAAGATGCCATAATTATTCCATGTAAGAAGACAGCATTTTCAACAAACAGTGCTGATATTATTATATAATATCCTCTTTTTTGGCATAGAAGTGTACTTTATCTGACATTAATATAGCATCTCCTGCCTATGTTGTATTCTTTGCATTTATATAATTTTTATTTATTTTTATTTTTTCTTTGATTATCAAAATCTGACATTTAATAAAATTTTTGTTCCATGCTTATATTATTACATTTCTTACATTTTAATTGACCAATAATGATTATATATACTTATGGGTTACAATGTGATTTTATAATATATGTTCACATTGTAGAATAATTAACAATATAATAACAAATCCATCATCTCACACACTTATTTTTGTGACCACAGCATTTAAAATTTATCCTTTTATCAATTTTGAAATGTACTTGAATTGAATTACTTCTAGACAATATATAGTTGGATGATGTTCTTTAGTCCACTTTTCTAATATCTGTCTATTAACTGATGTTTTTAGGCTATTTAAACATAGCGTAATTATTGGCATATTATAGCTTAAGTCTGCTGTTTGATTCTTTATTGTGGTAAATGAACATAGCATACAGTTTTTTAACTTCAACCATTTTAAAGCGTTCAACTTATTTTCATTTAGGAGATTCACAGTGTCGTGTCATTTAGTTCCAGAAAATTTCTACTTCCCCCTGAAAAAACCTAATGTCCATTAAACAGTCACTCACCATTCTCCCCTCCCCATAGCTACTGCCAACCATTAATCTGCATATTTTTCGATTTGAATATTTTATATAAATGGAATCATTACAACATGCTAATACTTTGGCATAGTTCATTATGATATTTTCAAGGTGTATTCATTCATGTATAGCATGTGTCAGTACTTGATTCACTTTTATGCCTGAATAATACTTTATGGCATGAATAAACATTTTTTTCTTTATTCTTCCATTACTGGACATTTGAGTTATTTCACTGTTTTTGCTAGTTTGAACAGTACCACTGTAAATCTTTGTGTACAAACTTTTGCTTGAACAGCTGTTTTCAACCATTATCTTTTCATTAGTTTTTTTCTGACACCCAAATAGGAAGAAGAAAGATGATTTATTATTGTTGAGTAAGGGTAGGATCCCAGGCTTCTCCCATGGTCTTCACTGATACCATGGGGGAAAAAATGACTTCATAACCACCCAGTGGAGATGAAGGATTGGCTCTCTACTATGCCTTGTCTGAAATCACACCAGCAAGGGGATCAGAATGCTCAGTTACAGGATCCCAAGGGTGAAGGTTTAGGCTTTTCCCCTGGCCTTTGCTGTCATGGGTGGTGGTAGAGCAACAGGTATTTATTTATTTATTTATTTATTTATTTATTTATTTATTTATTTTCTGTGAAAAGAAGAGGACAGTCATTGTTTAAAAGTTTTCTTGCTTGGTATGCTGCCCCTTTCCTTGTCTGTTGGTTAGAGCATTTTTTACCTACATACCTATCAGTCCCAAGTTGCCAACTTCATCAGCCCTGTCTAGAACATGAGGTAAAAGTAAAGCAAAACAAAACAAAAAAATAGAAAATTCATAATCATAATTTTCCTTGTGTCCAAAAGATTCTTGAGATTCTACTTTCTTCAATCTACCTTTCAGAGGCCTGTTATTTTTGCTTTATATGCAATGTTCAAAGTTTTTAGTTGTATTATATTTAATGACAGAAATAAAGAAATATATATCACCTGGGGTGGTGGCTCATGCCTGTAATCCCAGCACTTTGAGTGGTGGAGGCGAGGGAATTGCCTGAGCCCATGCGTTCGAGACCAGCCTGGACCACATGGGCTACAATGGTGAGACCCTGCCCCTACAAGAAGTCAAAAAATTAGCCGAGTGTGGTAGCACTTGCCTGTGGTTCCAGTTACCTGGAAGACTGAGGCAGAAGGTTGTCTATATATATATCTCCATTCTGTCATCCTGGAAGTTGTAATCCCTGACTTTTTTTCATTACATTGGAAGATACCAATTAATTGCAGAAAGTCTAAGCCACTAAATAAGCTCTCAGAAGTTATCTTTAAACTTGCAACTCTTTATCTGCTCCAGATAGGAAAAATACTTACATATTTGACAGATTATATCTGAATGACTTCAAATACAATGATACACAACAACTTAGGTAAAACTATATTAGTAACATATTTATAGCATTGTATCAGTTTATGGTCCCAGGATCCTATCTACAAGAATCATCACTCACCAACTACAGCAGCACATTTTCAATATAGAAACTCAGGAACAATAAAATTATCCAGGCACCCCAGTTTTGTGAAATGTGAGCATTTGACCTCATGAAGTACTCATACAGCAATATCTCATATATAGAAGATATTGCTCTGTAAGGTGATATCTAAGCCCAAGGGACAGCAAGCTTGTCTTCCAGGCTTAGAATAGAGCCCTTTGAGTTCTAATTCTAAAAGCAGGACTTTTTCCAGACTAAGACTAAGCCTCCTGGTGGGTGTCAAATTGCTAGCTATGGGGAGAAAAAAGGAAACAAACATTATGGTTTGAACTTTCCAATCTTTGCTAGTGTCCCATCTACCACCAACACTGTCAAAATATGCCTAATAAGTCCACAACAGCTTTTCTCACTTAGATATTGAGTTTTAAAATGAAGTGCCTTTGGTTCCTCTGTGGTAACCAAAAATAGATCATTTAATGAGGTTACCCTTCCTCATTGCATAGAAACTTCTGCTAAAAAGAAAAAAATCCTTTTGGGTGAATTGGTGGACTCTTTAATAAAAATAGTAACTGTGCTTTACTCTAGGATATGAAATGAATGAAAATAGATTGCTGATATAAAGCTATGATTATCTATAATTCTTAAATAAGCATCATCATATGCTTGCATTTTTAATGACATCAGGTATTAAAAGTCTGTATTAAATACATTGTAAATGAATATTAATTATATGCATCAATTAGTTTTTACATTTGAATAACATATGAACATAGTTTTGTGCTTTTTAGTTTTCACTGATATGATATTAAATACCCAGCAAACCTCTATGTGATCTGAGAATTTAAAAAATTAATTATCTTTATTGACAATTAAAAAAATTAGAGTAAATGTTTTTGTTCTTCAATCTTACTTTTTAACTAAATAAAAGTTGCTGCATCAAGTTTTAGTATCATTTTAAAATATGTCCTTGTAGAAGTTGCCATAAATGTCGACATTTTCAGCAGCATAAATTTATAGTGACACTGAATTTTTATGACACTATAAAAGTCCCTACTCATGATGACATCTATAGCTGCATTTTTATAGAAATATAAGAATTTGTATCTTAGATATGTGGTTTATCCTATCTTATTTTCCAAAGAAAGGAAAATGGAATAACAATATTTCTGGTATCCCCAAACAAGTCAAATATATGTCATAGAAATTTAAAATTTCACTTCTTAAAAATTTAATATCTAGTAGCCAAAGCATCTGTTTGTTACTTTTTAATCGAACTAGTTGAATTAAAAAAACAATTTTTCAGATTTTTACTGGGTGATGGAAACAAAAATAAAATCACAAAATTGTCCAGATACCTCCTGGCTTATTACTCTCTTACTTTACTTAGCTGTTAAGACTAATTTTGAGAAAATGATAATATTAGATGTTAATAAATGTTTTTAAGTTTACTTGAAGTTGGAAAAAAAGCAATATAGCCAAAATGTTTAGAAGTTTCTGCTCAGGACATTTATATTTAATAATCTTTAATTTTCCTTTACAATTAAATCTAATCAATAAATGACTGCTGGTTCTTAAGGAAATGGATGGAAATGTTTCAAACAGAAATTTACAATTATGTGAATTTTGTGAACTGGTATTCACTGATCTTAAGCCATCTAGAGAAACAGAAAAATCGTGAGTTCCAGGAATAAAACAACTTTTGGCAAGTGTTTTATTCTAAAGAAAAGTAACTTTGTACATGAAATATTAGAAGTATTGATGACTGAAAGTATTATGTGGGAGCAAGTTATGAATAATAGTTTAATTTCATAAAAAACAAAGTATCTAAATTAAACTACTAATAGTTTTGGTTTACTCTGTAGTTTTAAGTACTATAAATTTTATCATATTAACACTTGGAAAATGTGTAACAATTTAGCGTTAAGGTCTTCCTGCTATGCTATTATGATTGTGTGTGTGTGTGTGTGTGTGTGTGTGTGTGTGTGTGTGTGTGTGACTAAGATTTGCCCTTTCTAACTTTTGACTGTTAGTTTAACATTGCCTCCTTAACAGACCATCCGTGGACACTCTAAATTCATATTTCTTATCACAGAACCATTTAAATTTCCTTCCTAGCATTTTGTACTTTTTTGCTAACTTTTATCATTTATTTTACACAATAGACCATGAGCTTCATTTGTGTACTTAATCTCATTTTTATCTACATGTGGTATCCAGTATAGATCTTAGTGCATAGTAGGTATACAGTAAGTATTGTAAGTTGGAAGAAAAATGAACTTTATTCTTCTATAATTAAAAAAAACTTAGATATATTCAAAATGTAACTCTATGCTAAACTATTAGGTATATAATCAATTTAATTGTTTTCAATTTCTTGATTAATGAAGTAAAAAATGAATAGATGAGCATTACTAATGAGTTAGATAAATAAGTACAATTTTTGTGACACTTAGTAAATAATAGGCAGAGTGCTAGATGTTTTATAATTATTATTTTATTTAAACTTCAAAGCAATATTATGAGTAAGATGTCATTTTTTACATTTTATATGAGACAGAATGGCATCCCCTCTGGGAGAGTAAAAAGAAGGGGTGAGTGAGAGAATAAAACAGCAGGAAATGTAATTATGGCATGGAAAATAAGAGAGGGAGAAAGAGAAAAATTTTGAGCAACCAGCATAATTTGAGTAAAGGATATAATTTGAGGATTTTTTGTCAATTAAATTTGATGTAATGCATATTTCATTTTCTTTCCATTTCTATTTGGGAGTGGGCAAATGGTTGCCTGTTTTTTGTTGTTGTTTTTGAAGATCCGATAATTCTGAGATATATTGTCATGCATGGTTTATATTGGGAAGGAAACTTCATTTTATTTTATTTTTTTATTATTTTTTTTTTGAGTTGGAGTCTCACTCTGTCGCCCAGACTGGCGTGCGTGGCCGCTCCTGGCCACCGCAGCCTCGACCTGCTGCGCTCCGGCGATCCTTCCACCTCAGCCTTCCAAGTAGCTGGAACTACAGGCATGCGCCACTACGCCCGGTTAATTTTTTGATTTACTGTGGTGATGAGGTCTCACCAAGTTGCCCAGGTGGGTCTCAAACCCGCGGGCTCAGGCAATCCACTCACCTCGGCCTCCCAAAGCGCAAGATTACAGGCTGAGCCACCGAACCCAGTGGAAACTTCATTTTAAATCATTGCCCTAGTCAAAAATAAATGATTAGTTAAGAATGTAACTTCACCATAAAAAACTTTAGGAATTATGTTTCTAGCAGGTAGAAGTTGACAAGATGCTAACTCTAATTGTAAAAATATCATTACAAGTCAGATAGAAATTGTCTACACTTTTCTGTTATAGAATTATCACCTTAGAGACTATTTGATGTAACAGACACAAAGCCGTATGAATTCACAAAATTGGGGGAGTATAATAGGATTCTTTATTAAATTACAAGGCTTTGTTTGTTACCTTGCATTTCCTAAGAATTTGTGGTCATCTCTGGAAATGGAAAAAAACTCTGTAGACGACTGGAGTACATTTGTTCAGGGACTTTGCTTTGTTTACTAGGAGAGATGATCCCTACTGGATCATGTGATAGCTCAATAAGAAGTCTTATATACAATTTTTTTTTCTTTTTTGCATACTGCTGTTTACTAAATATCTTTGTTCAGATGCCTGGCAGCCATAGACTGAACAAACAACTTGACTGGTAGCTAGCTAATGGAGTACATAGGGACAACTCAAGTGATAAAAAGAAAAACTAAACAATACATAGATAAGATATCAGGTTGAGCTTGGGGATCAGGAAGCAATACAGATTAAGCTTTCGTCGTTTGAAATTAGATTTCTGACAAGCAAAGTTATCGTGCATAGAAATAGGGATTCCTTACACCCATTTATGAGACCCCCCCTCAGAGTGTTATTAAAGACTCTGTCCTTATTTGGTTTTTATTTCTGTGTTTGGAGTTAATTTTCCTATTGGCCTTTAGACTTCAAAATATATGTTATACATTTATTTACAAACTTGGGATACACCAGGATTTTGATGTTTAAAGGTGAGAACTAAAATGAAACCACCTACTGACATAGAGTTAACAGGACTCAGAGCTATGTCTATTTACGTTAACATGACAATTATTTGAAAAGCTGTAGTCTGCATTAACATGAGTTTACTACTACAGTTTTTTTTTTCTGAATGGTATTAGTTCTGTTAACTGCTATAACAAATTATCAAAAATTTAGTAGCTTAATGCAACACAATATTATCTCATAGTTCTGTATGTCACAGATCTAGGTAGTCTATGACTAAACTTGTTTTTCTAAAAAAAATTTTCAAATGAAAATATCCATTGAGTTGTATTTTTTTGGGGAAACTATAGGGAAGAATGCATTTCCAGACTCATTCAGGCTGCTGGTAGAACTCAGTTCCATATATCTGTGAGACTGAGGTACTCATTGTTTCCTTGCTGGCTCTTGGCCTGAGGTCTTTCTCAGCTTTTTAAAAAATGTTCATATTCCATGGTTTTTATGCTCTTTCCACCACCTTAAAGCCAACAATGGTGTGTCAACTCCTTCCAAAGTGTTAAGCTTCTCTGATCTCCTCTTTGGCTTCATCTCCTTTCTCTTATTCTACCACATTTCTTTGTCTCTAGTTGGAGAAATTCCTGTTTTTAAGGACTCATGTAATTATGTCAGACCTGCTGGTGCAATCCACCCCACTCTTTTAATGTTCATAACTTCGATTATTTCTGCATAGTCTCTTCACATAAGTACTTAGATGAATGTTCAACTGACTATGGCAAAGAGTTGAGGGTAATCTTTAGAATCTTGAAACTACGAGAAACTACCAAATGTCTATTTATTTGAAAAACAAACTACTCTATTAAATCGTAAGCCAATAGTGCTCTTCTCAAAGCTGACTGTTCAATTCAGTTTATTAAATAGCTGCTTTTATTTATTTATTTATTCATTCATTCATTTATCTGTTTATGTATTTATTTATTTTTTTGAGTAGGAGTCTCACTCCTTTGCCCAGGCTGGAGTGCAATGGCATGCTCACGGCCACCGCAGCCTCGACCTGCTGGGTTCAGGTGATCCTTTCACCTCAGCCTTCCAAGTAGCTGGAACTATAGGCATGTGCCACCATGCCCAGCTAATTTTTTTGATTTATTATAAGGTCAACGTCTTGTCAAGTTGCTCAGGTGGTCTCTAACCCCTGGATTTAGTCAGTTCTCTCACCTCTGCCTCTCAAAGCGCTACGATACAGGTATGAGCCACCGCCCTGGCAGTTGTTTATATTTCAAACTCACCCTGTGTGTGTTCCCAATCCCAAGCTATTGTATTCCAATCAGGCCGTCTCACTAAAATATCTGCTTGAACCCAGACTTACAGATTCTTATAAATATTTTATCTTCCTTTGACCTCTACATTCAGAGATTTTACAAGATTTTGTTAAGACTAGTCTTTTTTGTTACAGTAAGCAAACATTTTGGCTTTTCTTGATCATTAGTTTATTTTTATGGTCTTTTTTGGGAAGTCAGCAGTCAACAGAGATATCTTACATGTTTCTTCGTTTTATTGAGGTTTGACACGATTAAGAAAAGTACTTGGTGGATTATCACCTTTTTTATCTTATAGACTCTTAATGCGGGAATTGAATCCTAACTTTTATTGTTCTGCTTTCAGAATATTTTGAAATAGTTCCAAAATCCAAAGCATTTGAAATGTTGCTAGACACTGTCTCTGGATGCACACAGACTGAAATAAAAGTACTGTCTAGGGTATCACAGAAGAATCAAGTCAGTTGGAGAAAAAAGAAGAGAGGCTTTGACTAGGATTTAAATAATTTCATGACAGGAAGAATGAACAGATTTTACTGAAATAAATGGCTGAGCATAACAAAAATATTTTCCGTGTAAGTATGCAGAATGTTCCTCCCATCTAAGTTGTTTTGACTTGCTTCATTAAGATGATGGAGTTAAAAATTAAAGAAAATGTTTAATTATTAGAACATACAAACACAGCATTATTCATAGTAGAAATAATAGAAGGGGAAAGGTAGAAGAAAGGAAGAATGTGGCTTGGGTGAGTGAAAGAAAATTAAGTAATTGTTGGAAATTACTTTGAGGGAAATCTGAAAGAAAGAAATGACAGGCAATATTTCTGAGAGGACAAAGTGAGCATGATCAGGTGAGAATGAAAGAGTAAAAAATTTTTTTGTTGTATGGCATACAATAAAATCACCACTAGTGCATCGTGAAAGAGTTCAATAGAGATGTCAATTTCCTTTCAATTTTGTTTCGCTAGGTGTTGTAATAAGGTTTTTTGCATGTGTAATAATGCTAACAAAAGTGCAATCTAGCCTTTTTTTATTCTTTTCTCTTTTTTTAGGTTAAATGAGGATAAGCTAACTAAAGCACAGAAAAATTAATAAAATATGTTCATGATTACCACCTGGTATGTGACAGAGTTATCATATGAATCAAGGTGAAAAGGGTGCACTAACTTAGAGAGTTTTTCAAATTGAAATAAAAACATGGTAAACAGCAACAAGAAAGCATATGTAAGATAAATGTCATTAATAAAGATAAATATATAGATACATATAGAATAATGTAATACTATACTTGTAGTGTGTAAATTGCTTTTAACTTAATATAGAATTCAAAAATATTTTTTAAATTGTTAATGAACATGAAGTATTAAAAAAATCTCTGAGTATAAAAATATCAACTGAGTTGGTGAGATTTAAAAATATAGTGTTTTTCTATATGATTGAAGTTAAAGTCGTCATCATTTAAAAATATAAGGTAGTAACTACAAGATATTTTATATAAGCCTGAGATAATCACAAAGTGATAAACACATGCAGGGGCTTCAAAATGATTGACTAGAGGGAACTGGCACTCACCCCCTCCACAAAGAAGGATAAAAACAGCAAGTAGATAATTATATGTCAAATAAGGAGTCTAAGAGGGAACACTAAAATCCATCAGGGGGTGATAGGAAACCTCTAAGGCATGGAAGGAGAAGAAAGAAAAGCAGCTGGCCTGACCAAGATTGACTTGAAGCCAGAAGAAATTTTCCAAAGTGAGAAAAAGGATAGTAAGAGATCCATAGCAGTTCACATTCCTGCCATAGACTCCAGCAATTCCAACCACCAGAGAGTCCCTCAGCCCTCATGGGCACTGATTCTAGTATAGAGAACTGCCTGGTGTCCACAAAATGACATTTTACTACAGAGTGAGTTTATACGGTGCCCTAGACACCCCCCAAACTTAAGTAGCCCTAGCATAGATCCATTTGCCCCCACCATATTACATCCTGTTCTAGGGCCCAATAGTCCGTGTATTTCCACATGCCTGAAGTCTTTTGGCATCCACCATGTTCACCCAGGAAAACTACAGTGTCACGATGCTGGCTGGACTCTGCTGCATGGCTAGGTTCTTAGCACTCTAGCCCACACCATGTCCTACAGCATGGGTAACAGGAAATGCAGCACACCCAGGAGGTTGCACTGGGGATAAAGGCAGTCAAAGTGTGTGCTCCCCAAAGTATGAGAGCTGCATGCTAGGGGCCACTGCCATGAACAGCAACCCTGCCCTCCACCCTCAGCAGCAGGGCTGCCTTCAGGGGAATTGCAAACAAGTCTATATGATGTTTTGGAGCCTAAGGACAAGTTTACCCTGCCCACTGATGCCAGTACCCATGTGTGCCATCCGGATGCCTGGTGGGTGGGCCCAACCAGCCTACCAGCATTCATGCATGTTGTTCAGGGGCCTTTTCCCCCCAATACTGCCAGTGTACACGCATGCTTTCTAGGAGCCTGAAGACAGACTGGCCCAGACTGCTACAAACATCGCTGTCGGTGCTCAAATCTACAATCCAGGGACCTGGGGTTTAGTCTATTCCTGCTGCTGCCACTGACACCAGCACACACCATTAGGGGGCCTGACAACAGGTCCATTCCACCTACTATTGACTTCCATGCCTCTTATCCAGGAACTTGAAGATTTACCTGATCTCCCTTCTGCAACCTGCACCTGTGTGCACCATTGAGGGTTTGAATACAGTCCTGTACACCATGCCACTACTGGCATCTACACACATCATCTGGGGGCCTGGGACTAACCTACTCCACCTATCACTATTAGCAAACATCCATACCATCAGGGGGCCAGACAACAGCCAGCTGTGCTTATTGCTGGTGCCCATGTACATGGTCTATAGCCTGGAGATTGATCTGCCCTATATGCTACCATAAGCTTGACTGTACACATTAGGCCTGCCCTGCCCATTGTCACTGCTGTGATGCCCCAGCACACCATTCAGGGGCCTGGAGATTGACCAGTTCTGCCACTGTAACCTGTTCCCACAGGTACTATTGGGGGCTTGAGGTTAGGCCTGCCTAGCTCAGTGATACCCCTACCAGTGCCTGCACATGTTGTTTAAGTGCCTGTATATTGATTGCTCCTCCTAAGGCCACTGGTGCTTATGCACACAATTAATTAAGGAGTCTAAGAACAGGTCATCTTTTCTTGCTGCCACCAGAGTACCAAGTCCCATGAAAGTCAACACCGCCAGAAAACCATTTCTCAAGATAAACTTTCCAGGCCAGAAGAGAATGTGACGACATATTTAAAGTGCTAAAAGGAAAAACAACAGCCACAACAAATAACTGTTAGTCAAGGATAGTATACCCAGCAAAGCTATCTTTCATAAATGAATACAAAATAAAGTATTTCACAGTAAAAATAAAAAGCATTATCACAAGGTGAGCACAAAGCCATTAATGAGAGATTTGCTACCATAACTCAAACACCTTCTATTAGGCCCCACTTCCAATACTGGGGATCCAATTTCAACATGAGGTATGTGAGGACAAACATCCAAACTCTAGCAAACAGATCTCCCTCATAGGAATATTGTAAGTATGTCATGAGGTAATAAATATCAAGTGGTTTGTGTAACACACAGGAATCCTACAATTTAGCTTTTATTATTGCATTGCTATTTTTTTACACATATATATTTAATGTTTTTCATACATATATGTTTATACATAGACACACACAGAGTATTTATCTACTAATTGTGGCGTGTTAGAAAGTTTCGTATTTTATTCTGATAACCCAAATTTCTTCCAAAATGCTTGGACCAAACTAGGATCGCAATAGATATTTCGCAAAAAAATATATATTTTAAAAATCTCACATTATTTTTAAGTTAAAGTAAGTGTTGATACTGTTTGACAAATGTATTAGCAACATGTGTGAATAAATGTGAATTATTTGAAGCTTCATACCTTGAAATTGAAAAAGGACCACCATATACCCAAACACCGATATTGAGCAACAGCAGTTCTACTAATTCAGAAATGATAAGTGGAGTATGTTGCTTTAGATATAGAGAAGCATGGAATCATGGCACTGATACATATACTATTAAGAAGAACAAGAAGTATAAGGACACGATATTGATTAAATTATAATGTAAGGTGAGCATGAAACAACTCTTGAAATGTGTCCATAATTTTAAGGGCTTGCTCATTATTGTATTTTCAACAAGTGAGAAAATTTAGAAAAAAATGTTTAATTTTTTAAATATGAATCTACTCTTTGGCACTTAGTACTAAGGATAAAAATTTTTGGAAATTATTTTTAAGTTTGCATAAAACAATAATGGTTTCTAGTTACAACAATATCTAAACATATGACCAAAACATTTTAGCACTTAAACTTCAGTGAAAAGAGGAGACTTGATATCAGGGAGGTTGACCTGTGAATATGTCAATAAGCCTTCTTTAAAAGACTTTTATGCTTAATATTTATTTTATTTTATCAGGGTCTCCTGAGTGCCGGTGGGACATTCTCTCACTTTCAGTCACATTTGTAAATTGTCGAGTTGTCTTCTGATGCTACATTTCTGCTCATCTTCATTAATTTTGCTCAAGTAGGAGAATTTCTTGATTCATTCTGACTGGCAATATTTATGCTAGTGGTGTGTGTATGATCATAATACACCTTCACTTGTTGTAGAAGATTAATCAAAAATTTAATTGCGATGATTCACAAATTTGTTGAACGTTTTGCAGTAAGTTGTATACACACTTCTACTTTTAAAAAGCAGGCAAAAATGCATCCCATAAATGTGACATTGTAGGGTACTAACACTGAAAAAGTCATTTGAATAATTTAAGAAAATACCCTAAATTGCCAATAATTGGCATGTATTTCCAAGTTAGTTTTGATTAAACATTTTTTTTTTGTTATGCCTAAGTAGGCCCCAGTGGTACTGAATTATTGAATCATTAGTATGGCTACCAACTTTATCAACACACATCACACACACACATACACATACATTTGCATATGTATATATTACCCTTTAGTAAATGCTTAACATTTAAATAGTGTATTATTGATTAAATTTTGAAAATTCAATTTTTAATCAAATTAAAATGCTATAAAAAACTGGAATATTTCAGAACAAAATTCTTATCAAATGCTGTAGTGAAATTGCTAATTGGGATAAACTGACAGTATATTAGGGTCCAAGTGATTATTACCAGCTAGGTTCTGGTAGAAAAATTCACATTTATCAGAATGGTGGGCAAAGAGTGTGGAAAGAGCGAGGCAGGGAAAAAAAAAAAATCTATATATATACACACACACATATATATAGGTTTACTAGCTCACATTATGCTCAAGATTTGAAGAAGTAAGTGTAACTAAATCTTGCAATGATTTATTGAAGGAGGTTATAAATCTTTTGTCAGCAGGGTCATGTAAATTTAGGACAACATTGTAAAACCACTTTATCCTCCAACCAGCTCTTTGATAAAAGGGTTGCTATATGCCAGGCACTATTTTAACTCTCTCTCTTTGTCTCTGTCTCTGTCTTTCTCTCTTTGTATATATATACACATTCATACGTGTACATACATACAAATAAAACTAGATGTCTATACATTATATGAGTACATATACTTATCAGATCTTCAAAAATTTTTTATAAGGTAAGAAATCTTTCTAACAAAAGAAAAATGGAGACTAGAGAGATTAGGTAAATTCCTCAAAGTAACAAAGTAATTAAGTGATGTCATATGGTTCAATTTTATCCAATTTGACTCAGAGCCTATACTCTTTTCATTACTCAACTGCTAATGGTGGACATGGTTAAAAATTTAGCATTCTACTTTTAAATGGAGATTTTAACAAACCAAAATAATCTAATCATAGCAGGCAACTGCTCCCAGGAAGGTGAAAACAGAATCAAAGCTTCTTTCCTTTATACTGGAGAGGAGGTTTGCAGCTTGCGAAAAAAACTATAGGAAACAATTATTCACTTCTTGGAGGACTATAATTTTTTTCTTCCAGGGGGAATATGTGTATATTGACAGAAAAAAATTGATGTATTTGCACGGGTAACACATAATTCTGGGGAGGGCAGCACAGGAAATGGAGCACCCAATTCATTTTCAGGTCAGAGTCCCCATGAAGAATATCAAAAGATGTTTACTAAATTCTGAAAACTGCTAGAATTTTCAAAACTTAGGAGGGAATCGAGAAGGAAAATAATCTTCTGTGATGACATTAGAACATTTTTAAGGGACTCAGACACTGCAGTAAGTTAGGACGAACCAGAGGAGAAAAAGGCATGTCAGGTTCTAATTGAATACACACAGGGGATTCCTCCTTGCAAAAGTTTACATTTTCCTTTATGTAGCTCAAAGGAAAATTTTAATTTGCATGCAAATTTTTAGTTCTCCCCTATTGTGATATTGTGATGCGCTTTTGAGATTTGCTGAGTCTTCTTTTAAAGCCTCCAAATCTACAGTACAGTGTGGATTATTTGATGGGCAGCATCTAGCAGGCAAGTGAGTCGCTACATCTTCTTGCGAGCTATAACAAAAAGTCCTGGGAGGGTGCTGGCTCTAGTCAGTGAATTAGGACACACATCACTTACCTTCAAGTAAAAAACTAGCAAACTAAAACCACAACTTGGAGAGAAATGGCAGGCTCACAAAACTGAGTAAAATAAAATTTTTTCTTTGCTGCCTACCCATACCCAATATAGCTAGCAGCAATATGTCCTTATAACATGAAAAAACAGGGTACTTATTACATCCAGTATCATGTTTTAAAAAGTGTTCTTATATTTATTTGGGGTGGTTTAAGTAAATTACTTTTACACAATCTAGCGAGTTCTAAAATTCTCTTCTAGCTCTAGGTTTCCAATACTATCCATTATTTTGCCCAGTATCGTCAGACCAATAAAAATCAGGTCTTATCCCATGCTCTCAATAACTCTTTATCATGGCATTGCAGGTTAATTTAGTGTACTGAAGTGATTATCCTTTTCCAAAGAATACACTAATTTAATAATTTTAGCATAAGTATATATTGACAATTGGCGAAGTAATCAAGTGGAGTATTACAAGCCGAGTAAAATAAAAGGAAAGAGGAAACTTTCCCCAAACTGCTTCCCGACATAGCATTCTATATTTATTGCTCTAAACAAAGAAGTGAAGTTTTTTTCTTCATACCTTATAAAATACTATCTTGTAACAAAGGATAATTTTTATTTAAAAAAAAGCATTAGCAGCACTCATCACTATTAGTGTTCTATGTGTGTATACATATATGCATGTATTTGGTGGGGAGGCAAGAAATGGGAAGGGCAGAAAGGGTAGAGAATGAAATATTTCATGGCACTGAACTGTCAACACAACTAAATTAAAGAAATTGCATTTACTTAATTTGGATTGCACATATTTTAACCAGACAAGTCATTAAAATAGTTGAGATTATCAGCTAAGCAATAGCTTTCCTTAACTCTGTTTTCTTCCTACTAAAAGTCAGTAGAAGCTTTTCTTGCAGACAAATTACAATCCATGTTACAGAGTTCATGTCCAGAGTTATCCTTGTTATCCTTAACTCAAAAATCAGCCCACTATGTGTAGCATAATTAAAAATTAAATGTCCCTTAATTATAGCACTAACTAGTAAGATATGGACAGATATAATTTCATATAGAAATTCTCTAGTCTCCACTAATTCCAATATTAAGATATTTCAAATGAAAATGGCAAAAACCAATGTCACATTAATCTCCAATTTATTAATAAGCATGTTTTTACCCATTATTCTTCTTGCTGAATTAACATGTGGCAGGGGTCAAGATTACATTAAATTATAGAATAAATTTACTGTAGTTAACAATGTCACTTGACAACTATTCTTAAACTTGATCTGTACAAGTTCTTTTTTTTTTCCTCTCGATTTAAGGGCTTTTTATTCTTGAAATTTTTTCACTTAAAAAATTGATTTTACCCAGAACAATAGACCATCCTAGCATTTAGTTTGTTTGGGCTGCACCACTTTGTTACATCAAGGTAAAGATAGTAGAAAAGAAAGATTCTGAATAATGGTTGCACTGATTTTTTAAAATTATGAACAAAGGGAGAATTATTTAAAAGACTCAATCTCTTTTTCTTTCAAAGATGCCTTTCCAATTATGAATCTCAAAGGGTCACTTATGCTAATAAGGTTTAAAATGGTATAATCATTTTGTTAGTATAGATTAAGGTTCAAATAGATATTTTTTTAGATAGCATAATTATATTTTACTCTGATGAAACTAATTTATTTGTTTGCTTAAATCTGTAACTGTGGCTATGTTTGTAAGTACACATACATATATATATAGATTGAAATAGCCATAAGTGCTTTAAAATATATTAGAGGATTATCACAAAGCTTTAGGTTTTCAATGTTGTTTATATTGAACACCTGACCATTTTTCGTTTGCCATCATTAACTGAGTACAGCTTTTGACCTTAAAAGGGTAGAATTTACATAGGAAAGCTCATCTTACCAGGATGCATCACGATATTCCCCTAAAGGAATAATACATATTGCAAATTACTAGAAAAAGGTCATTATTGTATTAAGTTAAATGCTGCTTTTTAAAAAAATCAGCTAGGTATTAGCTTCTGAGTGGAAAAACTTCAAAAATTATATTTTTCAAGCTTTTCCTAATCTGTGTAAGTATAAGACTGCTTTAGAGCCCATTAAAATTGAAAGTTTTGTTTGCAAGAGTTTAATAATTTTGCAGTTTTTAGGGCTACACGTGCAGTACAAGACATTCAACATGAACCTAGTGATCTATAAGCAAAGAAACACAGAATCTTTTTTGGAAAAAATCTAGTAGCTTATTAATTTTTAAAAAGGGTTTGAAACCTATTTTCCTTAAAGTATTATTATAACCAAATATCATTGCTATATTTTTTCAAGTAATGAGAGATAAGCATCACAAATCATGGAGTTAAGGAGTAATAAAATAATAAAATATGGGCACTTGTGATTTTATCTAATAATACTTTGTAATTTCTTATAAATATTCTGTAATCATTATACCAAACCTTACATCTAAATTTGAATTTCCAAGCCTCTTTTTTTGTTAGTTTGGTGATTTTGCAACTTATCAGTGTAAGAATGCAGAAGATTCAACTTTCTTATTTATATATGCAGTAAATATTTGATAGCCTTTTCAATAATAATGCACTCAAAAGATTTCATAGTTGAATAACAAATTACCAAGTTGCATAAAAATGTAGGACATTATGCTTAAGGAAAAAAAAAAAACATTTAGAAGAGGCTGTTATTAATAGAACAGCTAGCTAGAAAAAGGAATTACACAATTTTCTTTTGATTTCCTGATCTTAAACTGAATGAGAATCACTGACCAATGAGCAGTCTTTTTAAAAATGAAACTACACTAAATTTAACTGTAAATTTTATTAATCATTTCATTCATTCAACACATATTTATTGAGCACCTTCTGTACATGAGATGTAGAACTGGGGTTGGGACTGATGTGATACAGTCCTCAGGAAACAAATCCAGAGAAGTCTACTGTGGCAGCATATTAGTTTGAACGTATATTTTAAATGTCTTAATATCAAGATGCTCCAAACGTAATGTTATTTATCACAGAGAGAATTGCAATAATTTCCAGAGATTTATGCTACAGTGAATTAACTGTCAAAAATGAAAAAAAGAGGTTTTCTATTTTAGTGTATAACAAAAAAAAGTTGATAGGAAGAGGAATGTCACCACTGTACTTTTAAACTTCTAGTTGCCAGCTAGAAGGAATCATTCAAGATTTAGACAGTAGTTGGTCTTTTGATTCTAAACATCCGGTGACTTCGTAAGTGGCGAATGGTGAGAGGGATACTAGAGGAGTTTGCATTAATTACTAGATTAAATATTTGGGGTTATTTAGAAGAAGAAAGTCACTCCAGGCAAAGTGTGAGGGCCTATGCATGTAATACCAGGACTTCCGGAGGCCGAGGCAGGAGAATCACTTGAAGCCAGAAGTTCAAGACCAGTTTGGGCAAAATAGCGGAGATTGCGCCTCTTAAAAATAAAAAAGAAAAAAAAATAGCCAGGCAAAGTGGCTTACACCAGTAGTACCAGCTGCTCAGGAGGCTGAGGTTTGAGCACCAGAGTTCGAGGCTGTACTGAGCTATGATCACACCACTGCACTCCAACCTGGGTGACAGATGAGACCTTGTCTCCAAAAATCTATTAAAAAAAGAAATAAAGTCATTCCATTGTTATCTTTGAGAAAAGCTACTAGTTATTTGGAAGTACTACGTGCATTTTATGTAATAACCATACAAAGCTGAGAAGCTCTGTAGTTTGTTTTCTTCTGCTTTATAAAATGTCTTTTTTCTTGTTTATTGTTTTATGATTTTTTTTTGCATAAGTCTCAAACAGTTAATATGAATAACTGGGTTGGATTCTAAATGCAAGTATTAACATCATATTTATTTGAAGAAATATAAAATATTTCCACAACAGAAGAAACATTCTATTACTAAAATTTTGCTCATGTAAGCAGATGAGGTCCTAACTACTCAATCCTCATAGCCATTCCTGTTCATGTTCATCACTTTTGATTTGCAGACAGTGATCTGAAACATCTTTAATCAATAGACATTTTACTAGACACAAACACATTTAAATATTACTTGCTGATTTTTTGCAAAAATATCTAAACTGTTCAGTTCTGAAATTCACTTTGGTTGTCTCACTATTTAGCAACATCTGTTTTTTACAGTGTTCTAAGAAAGTATTTTCTGCTATAGAGGTAATTTTTTCCATTTCTTTGACTTATATACCTCATTGAGTTTGACTTCAGTGATTTTTTAGATCTGTGACTCTTATGCCAGTATGTTCATCATTTAAAGTATGTTTCGTCTTTTGGTCTGCCTATGGTTTAGCTATGATTTGCATGACCAAAACTGAAATCTCTTTGGTGTGTCTGCATGTGGTACAGTGTACAATTTAGGCATATAAACATAGCTACTCACAAACGCCAAAAAGTCAATGTTAATGTAATGTCTTGACTTGCAGACTCAGCTTCTCATTTAGACATTAGCAGATGGATGGCGATTCTTTAACATCAGATGAGACAGGTCGATTCAAGTGTGTGAAAAGTCACCTTGCTGGGTCTTCTCTGCCAGAGAAGACACCTAGTTACAGATTCCACCAGTTGTCTTCAAATGATTATTCACTGCATTAACATTTAGTCAGTACATGCAGTCACCTAAAAAAATGTACTTAGTCCTTGCCTCAAACAGTTTTAAGTTTATAAGACAAGGGAATTCTAGCAGATACTGATGTTAAGAAATTTCTCATCTCTTTGTCATCATTTTAAATGGCAAAGAGTATGGAATGAACATATATATATATTGCTAAATATCTATAAGTCTATGCCTATCTTCATCTTCCTATATAGAGAGAGTATGTATGTTTGTGTGTGAGAGGAAGCAAATGCAAATACATGGAGACATAGATTATTCTGAGAAGTTTCAAGAGCAGCAAACGGATGCAAAACAATTTTACTATTTCACTCAACTCAATTTCTTCTTAACCTCCCATACCTGTTCATATAGTTGAAATAAAACACTAACTTAAGTGAATAGAGACTCTTAGAAGTCCTGGTAAAATCAATTCTTTTCTACAGTGACTAATATCTATAGAAGTTTGTATAAGATAGGAAAAGGTAGCACAAATAGAAAGCTTACTAAAAGTGAAAAAGTACACATATTCCACCTAAGCTTGAACGCTTAGTGTTTATACACCTCTGTGTACCAACTAATGACACTGCCAACTGTATAAGGTCCTTAATTCTATTATCACTGCAATAAGAACACGTGCAAACTCTAAAATGTAAAATCCTTCAATTATGCGTTTGACCACATGTTTATGATCTGATTCTATCACCTTCTAACATCAAGTATATGGTATTAATTTTTGTGTGATGCTTTTCTTTCTTATTTTAAGCATTATATACACATGTTACAATTCAGATTGAACAAAATTATTGTTGTTTTCTGAAACAAAAACATGGATGTTTTTACCATTTTGATGTAAAATTGCATCTCTTAATATAAATACTATTTGTTAATCTGCTAAGACTTTATTTTGTTTTCTTATTTTATTGGTGTAGATATGCTTTTTCAAAATAGACCTTTTTTTAGAGAAAAAGCTAAACTGTCAGGATTTTAACTGTATGAGGCAATTTTATAGTTGTCACTGCTCTTAAAAATGACTATGACACCTTTGGGAGGCTGAGGTGAGTGGATTGCCTGAGCCCGCGGGTTCGAGACCCGCCTGGGCAGGCGAGACCTCATCTCTACAATAAAATAAAAAAATTAGCTGGGTGTGGTAGCGTGCGCCTGTAATTCTGGCTACTCAGAAGGCTGAGGTGGAAGGATAACCGGAGCCCAGCAGGTCGAGGCTGCGGTGGCCAGGAGCGGCCACTGCACTCCAGTCTGGGCGACAGAGTGAGACTCCAACTCAAAAAAAAAAAAAAAAGACTATGTTACTTTGAGTCATAAAATGTAGTATAGAAATACAATATTAAGTTAATTAGCATTTATATTGCACAATATTGTAGTATATGCTCAATATATAATACATAAATATGAAATAAAATATTCATTGCATATAAACTATGAAGATGCATATAATAGTACAAAATACCATTTTTAAGTTAATGTCTGTTTGACTTCAGCTTAGAAAGAGGGCAGAATTCTTGTCTTACCTTTCAGAGCTGTTCTTCAGTGTAACCTTTGCTGCAGCCATCCTTGATATGTAAATGTTGTGTATGAGAACCTCAACATTAGCAGTGTCATGTGTATGTGGGAATGTGTCAAACTTTTAGCATCTATTTTTGGGAATCAAACTAAAGATACAGTAATGATATTTGAAAGAAAATGCTTAAGATGCACTTAAAATATTCTGCACTGCATGAATATTTTGAAATACAATGTATTTATTAACATATTTTGCTTTCTAAAAACAACATTTTTATTTGATTCTGTGTTATTACAGTTAGAAAGTCAATAGAGATAGTCACATCTTTCAGACATGAGATACCTTTTCAGAATGTATTATGAAACCACCTTTGTAAAATTAATGAAAGTCCACAAGGTTAGAATTGTGATGGGGGCTGAAACTTTGTTGAGATATAGGCATAGGTGAATTATAAGATGTTTGATATACTAATTTTCTTCTTTCCTTGGCCTTTTTTCTCTCCATGTATATCCTAGCCCCTGTGGTTTTCTGCAAGATAAAGGAACTTGTTTTTCTCTTGAAGAACAATTGGCTCTAGGTCATACCAAACTCTTGATGGCATCCAGAAGTTTAATCAGCTGAAGGACTTCAGCAGCTTTCATCTCAAAACTTGTAATTTCTCCAGTTGCTCCTACATATAGCATAAACTTAAAACTGATATTTTGGATAATTTTCAGCCTCTGCATTCTGATAGACCATCTGACCAACTGGACTTGTGTCTCAGAAGCCCATCCAGAAACAGACTCAGTGCCCCAAGACAATTTCCACCACTTTGTGATTTCATCCCCAACCAATCAGCAATCCTAATTCCCTAGCCCCCTGCCCACCAAATTACCCTTAAAAGCCCTAACTTCTGAGTAATTAGGGCAGCATATTTAAAAAAACTTCTCTTGTCCTCCTTGCTCAGTTGCTTTGTCATTATTAAACCTTTTATTTACCACAATAGCCGTTGTCTTAGTCTTAACTTTTCTGAGCAGTGGGCATAAATTCCTGAGAGGTTGTATCAATTAGGTGGATTGTTTTTGAAAAAAAAAAAAAATTCTTAAATATTTTCAGCCCACATGACAGTCAAATTTTTTAGATGTAGATACAAGAGAAGTAAGCACTAGAGCAACTTGAAGCAAGGTGTGCTAGTTGTTTCTTGAATTCTGTGAGGGATTAGCTCCAAGATATCCCCCTCTCCCACACACACAAAATCCAAAAATGCTCTGTCCAGTAGTCAGCCAGGCAGAGGTCACCAATAAGGAGAGCCGACTATACAAGGCAATCTTCATTTTTCCTGACTTATTATTTGTGAACTTTCCCAATCACTAACATTAATTTATAGCCCCCAAATTAATACAAGCAGCATCGGCATCCAAGGACATGTGCAGACTGGTGAGAAATTTGAGTAATCTGACTTCCACATCCCCACCTGAGATCCAACAAGACATCACTTTGTCACCTCTGTCCCCTATCACACTGTAAAGGAGTGTCCTTTTCACAAACCATTCAGGGTCAGTTTTGTTATATTTGTGTGCATTTGGTGATTTAGCTGTTTATAATAGCCCCCAAGCACAGTGCTGAAGTGCTATCTAGTGTTCCCAAGTGAAAGAAGGTTGATTGTATATGCCTTGCAGAAAAAAATACCTGTGTTGTATAAGCTTTATTGAGGTATGAGTTAGAGTGCTGTTGGTCACAAATTGGATGTTAATAGATCAACAAGATATATGAAATAAAATTTGTTTAAACAGAAACACCCATGAAACTTGGTTATGTGTTGATCACTTGAAGAAAATGTTGTGACTAGAGAGGCTTAGAAACCTAGCCCTGATTTTCTTCTAGGAACAATTGTTCCTAAAAGAAAATATATACTAACTCAGAGAGTATATACTAACTCAGTGTGCTTGGTAGCTTTATAGTGCTTCCAAGACTAATGAGAATTGACTGTAATTTATTTTTGATCCTTGTCTTGTTCCAGTTCTTAGGGGGAGTGCTTCCAGCATCTGCTAATTGAGCAAAATGTTGGTTGTGGGTTTATCATCGATGGCTCTTACTGTTTGAGGATTGTTCCTTCTCAAAAGAAGATATACAAGCAGTCAACAGACACATGAAAAAAGTTCAGCCTTACTAATCATCAGAGAAATGCAAATTAAAACTACAAAGAGATACCATCTAATGACTCCAGTAAGGATAGCTATTATTAATAAGACAAAATACAACAGGTACTGGTGCAGGTGTGAAGAAAATAGAACACTTCTACATAGTTGGTGGGAATGCAAACTAATTCATCATTTATGGAAAACAGTGTGGCCATTCCTAAAAGAACTAAAAACTGATCTTCCAAATGATTCAGCAATCCTACTCCTTGGAATATAAGGAACATAAATTACCAGAAAGACACCTGCACATGCATGTTTATTGCCACACTATTTACAATAGCAAAAACATGGAACCAGACTCGCTGCCCTTCAAAACTGAACTGGATAAAGAAAATGTGGTCCGTATACACAATGGAGTATTACACAGTCATAAAGAACAAAATCATGGACTTTGCAGCAACTTGAAAGGAGTTGGAGACCACCGTACTAAGTGAACTATAACGGAAACAAAGAACTGAATACCACATGTTGTCACTCACAATTGGACCCTAAACACTAGTGGCAATAATATAAGGTTGGGATCAGCAGTCAAAAGGCACTACTAGGGGAAGGGGGGAATGTGTCAACACAAACCGTGCCTGGTCCACCACCAGGGTAGTAAGGGCCAGTTAGAATCCCAAACTTCACCTGCATGCAGCCTACTTATGTAGTTAATCCTCACTTTTACTCCCCAATTCTATAATAAAAAAATTTAATAGTAATAATTTTAAAAAAGAAGTTTTGCATTTATTTCAGAAACTATGGAAAGACTTGGGAGGTTTGAATTAGTAGGACGGAATAATTAGATTTAAGTTTTAGAAAGATGACTGGAATCACTGAGTGAGAAATGAACTGGATGAGATGCAGTGTGGATACAGGTCAATCAGTTTAGAAGCTATTTAAAAGTAGTTCAGAGAGGAAATGACCAATGCTGGGATAAAGTGAGTGCTGGTGGAAAGAAAAAGTGGATATATTGAGAGACGTTTAAATATATGATTATAGCATCTGCTATATAAGGCAATTATCACATTTTTGTAGTTGAAAAAAATGAGTCAAAGAGGCTAAATGATCATTCTGAGGTTACAGAGTCAATACACAAGAAAGTAAGGAATACAACTCAGCTATTGTGGCTCAAATTCATTGCAAATTCATTCCAGGGTTCTAAATCACTTCAGAGAAAAGTCTAAACTCAGAGAGCTAATAGAAAGAATGTAACTTGAATCTCGCTTCCACTTTACTCCCACACAAATTAATACAAGACTCAATTCAAAATCAAGGAATGAATAAATCCTTTACGTATTAGGGAAAGTCACTTGTTAGACAGATCTGTATTGTGTTGTTGTTTTGTTATGTTTGTTGTTTTGTTTTTTAAATAGACATGTTCTGAACAAATGATACCAGGGAAAAGAGATTAGAAACAGCATAATGGGATGAGGAAAAGCACATGAAGCGATAAAAAGGGAATTTTAGCTCGTTTATGTCTATAACATTTTAGATGGAAAAAGAGAGTTTTGAGTTAAAAAAATTTTGCTCAGATGGGTAATTTTGCATATATTTCTATTCAAAATTTTGCTTTAGAATATTACTTGCAAATATTTTTAGACTTTGATAAGAGTTTCAAGGTTAGTACAGAGGGTCCACCTATTTCCACCACCCAGCTTTACCTAGTGTTATTATCTTAAATTATCTTCACAATAATCATGATACTAGTGTGAAGTATACAAACTAAGAAATTAACATTGGAACAATACTACGTCTACAATGCAGACATTGTTCAGATTGCCCAAAGTTTATACTAAAGGCAGGATTCAATCTAAGATACTATTTTGTGTTTAATTGCCATGTTACCTTAGTTTTCTCCAGTGTGTGACAAGTCCTCATGGAGAATGTGTTTCTCATATCTTTTAGACTTTTTAAAAGCACTACTTAGGCATTTTGTAGAATGTTTCTTAATAATGGGTTTGCTTGGTGTTTTCTCATGATTCAAATGAGGTTATAAAATTTTGAAGAGAACTACTATGAAGACAATGTTTTTTTTTTTTTTTTTTTTTTTTTAGTTGGAGTCTCACTCGGACACCCAGAATTACAGGCATGCGCTACCCGCTCCCGGCCACCGCAGCCTCGACCTGCTGGGCTCCGGCGATCCTTCCAGGTAGCCGGAATTACAGGCATGTGCTACCACGCCCGGCTGATTTTTTGATTTA
>NW_007259470.1:1023877-1108562 GCF_000164805.1 Carlito syrichta
GTAGAGATGAGGTGTCGCCAAGTTGCCCAGGCAGGTCTTGAACCCGCGGGCTCAGGCAATCCACTCACCTCGGCCTTCCAAAGGCACGGGATTACAGGCTGAGCCACCGAGCCCAGCCTTGTTGTGGTAGTCTAATGGTGATTTTCCATTTCCTCCAGTCCTTCTTCAATTATTAATCATAATTCTTTAAGAAAATTGTCTTTGTAAGAAGATTTTTCCAGACTGATGTATTTTTTTGTTTTTGTTTTTTTGGTCTTTTTTTTTTGAGTTGTAGTCTCACTCTGTTGCCCAGACTGGAGTGCAGTGGCCGCTCCCGGCCACCGCAGCCTCGACCTGCTGGACTCCGGCGATCCTTCCGCCTCAGCCTTCCAAGTAGCCGGAATTACAGGCATGCGCTGCCACGGCCGGCTGATTTTTTGATTTATTGTAGAGATGAGGTCTCGCTGCCCAGGTGGGTCTTGAACTCGCGGGCTCAGGTAATTCACTCACCTCAGCCTCCCAAAGGCCCGGGATTACAGGCTGAGCCACCGAGCCTGGCTTGGACTGATGTATAAAAGTTGTATTACTATGCATTCAAATAAACATTTAAAATGTGTAATTATTATTTTTATGACTTTGCTAACTGGAATCGATACAGCCAAATCTCCTCATATTAAAGTTGATGTTGAAAAAGCAAGGTCCTAGTATATAAAGGCAAGCATGATTTTCAAACAAAAATGGTCCAGAATGTTGGGTGAAACCCTGTCTTCTAATTTGCTTTCATTAGAAAGGATGAGCAAAATGTATGTTTTAGGTGGCTAGGTCCTCAACTGCTATTATGTCAACATGGGGTAGCAAATTCACTAACATTGGTTTTGCTTTGTGACATTTGCCACTATTGCATTGTAAAATAACATTGTGTGGGCTACAGTAAACTTGCAAAAAGAAATATAAATTGCATTAACTTCCTGAAAAAGTACAATGTCTTCTAGAAAAGATTTAAATAGACTATGCCTGGTTGATACAGAAAATGCAAAGACTGATAGGAAAGTTCAATGCCTAACCTAAAATGACAAAGAGTAAAACTGGAAAAAAAAAATATGCTGTTTAAAAAATAAACATGCAAATAAACACACACAAAAAAACCAAATAACAATACATCTATGAATGCATGCAATTTTATGCTTTAAGTTGAAAAAATATTTTCTTTCCACTCTGTCTCAGTTATGCAATAGTTTGTTTTTTTTTTTCTCAGAAGATTATGTAGCATGATGAATATTTTTATTATCTAGAATTTTTAAGAGGCTCCTCATTTTGGGGTGGGCAGGGGGATCGGGAAGAATGTAAGAAAGATTAAAAAGGCCCCTAGGCAGGATATATTTGGATTTTTGTCAGGGATAGAATATCAACTCCTGTATTCTGGAGTGAATGAGCAGATTACAGTATGGGATGGTTGTGGTAGTAAGGTCTATGAAGATAGAGGGGAATAAAGAAAAGAAGCAGCTATCTAAAAAGAAGTTATAAGATTTTCCATTTGATACACTATAAATCTTTGGTCTGTCCTGCAAGGAACACTAAAGTCAAGCTTCATATTATTCTTGGAGATTTTTGAAGTTGGACTAGTGTTTCGTTGACTGATACTGTGCCAAGTCTTGCTTCAAAGAAAGAACAAGCAATACTATTTCATGTGGGCTATACAAACATAAGTTTTCCCGAGAACTTGTCATGTTCCCCAGGAGTTAACAATCAAATGGTCCTGTTTTATTTTTCCACAGTCGTCTTCTACTACTTTCCAGTAGGGGCTATCTACTCCCAATATGTTGGTTTCCCGAAGAATTTTGAGATACTCTTATCCAGTTTTCAGACAAATCAAGTTTTAAACAATTCTCCAAAGGACTCTAAGCATCATAAAAGCAGGCAAAACTTTCCTCATATTTGTAATCCCTGACAATGACTAGGAAAAAATGAAAAGAATAGCTATAACACTCACCAAAATTCAACCTAAACTTGCTTTCTTCCTAAGGCCTGTCCTTTTGAAAATAACTGACAGTGTTTCATTTCACTCTTCAAATTCACAGAGAACTTGAGTTTACATAATTTTTTTTCTGCCCATATAAATGTATTGATGATTGGAGATAAATTTTTTTTGTATGTCATTGTGAAGTAAATAATATTAAATAGATCAAATATTCAGTACAGCACCTGTGAGATAGTATTTATTTTTTTAAATCGGTAAATGTGTATAATAGACTCTAAAGCAATACTTGTTCACTTGACTCAAAAAGCACACAGTCATGGACTGAGATCAAATAGGTCATAAAAGAAATATTAGGATGTCTTAGTATTCGAATGTCACACACCTAAGTTTTATACCTTCTTACCCAGTAGCTTCTTCTTCTCTTTTTCTCATTTGTGGTTCTTGAATATGAAATTGTTTCCTCTCCTTTATGCAAATTTCAAAATTGGTGAGGCAAATTCTATAAGTCATGAAAATTATGAAACACATTCCCATAAATACCACTAAATGAAAGCAATTATGAATTTTAGATAGTTTTGCATAGTATCTTGGAGAAAACTGATGCATTTCTCTTCCTAATCCTGACATTCTCTTACTCATTAAGTTCTGTTATTTCTCCTTTCTTAATGTGTATCAGATTTATTTCTTCTTCATTCTTTCACCATTGTTTTACTTAAAACTGTCAGGTGGATTAAAAAGCAGCTCCTTTACTAGATTTGCTAACTCCAACCTTGCCCTTGTCATATGCATTTTCCTTTTAAGAACCAGACTTTGTCCTCTAAAAAAGAAAATTGATACATGTCAATATCTTGATTATTTTTCCCAATGTCTACCCATTTCTCTCAGAGAAGATAATTCCAGATCTTTAAATATGCATTTAACATATATATATTTAGATTAACAAAATTTGTTTGATTATTAATCCAATGGATATTTATTAAGCAACTACTATATCCCAGGCATTACCAGTAAAACTAAACCATTTATACCAAGGACTTAGAACCCACTTGTTGGGGTCTGAATTTTACATACTATCACTTTTGTGTTCTATGTGTCTAGAGGTAACTCCATGAATCCTAGTTTCTAATATCATGGTATCTACCTCAATGTGTAGCTAAAGATTAAATAAGAAAATCTACTTAGTGTCATTCCTGACACACAGGAAGTTACTAGTAAATGTTGCCTATTATAGTTTAAGAAACACAACTTTCCACAATCAGTTGCAAAGAAGTGCATATTTACATAATAGTTTTATTTAATATAAACGATGATGAAAATAATTAAACTCAACTAAACATTTCCACTTAACAATTCATAAAATTACTAAGACTACATTTAAAAATCTATATGTATAGACACAGTATTTATGTATTATATGTGCCTCAAGGTGATGAAACATGAATTGGATATTTTTTTAACCCACAAAAATAAGAAAATAAAACAAAAAAAAGTCTGACCACATATATGACCTTATGAAGAAATTAAAGATTTTATTTGACATTATTAGCTATGATCCATTGCTCGACTAACAGACAAGGCTTTCAAAAATTCATAGACTCATAGTCTCAAGAGAGCTCAAGCGTAATCAAAGGAGTATCAGGAAAATCAAGGTCCAAAAACTGTTTCTATAATTGTTCATGTGGCAATTATTTACCCCCTCCCCATAGAGTTTGTTAGAAAAACAAGTTGAGTTCCCACCTGATGGTGAGATTTCTTTTATGTCTCAAAAACATTCCACTTCTTCTTTCACTGGTCTATTTCACATAGATATTATTTCTTTCTTTCTTTCTTTCTTTTTTCAGAAGACTCTCAACTGAAGTTTTTGTTTTAGTCTTTTTCCTTTCTATATTGATTTTTTTAAAATGCTGCTCGTATTATGTCACACTCCTGCTTCAAAAATTTCAATGACTTTCCAACAGTATTTGGGATGGAATCTGAAGTCCTTCCAATAAAGCACGAGTCACTCATAATTTGACTCTGACAACTCACTAGCTTCATCTCTCACTACTGCCGTTCTGTATCGATGCTCCAATCTTTCTAAATGATTGGCAGGTTTCCAAACTCTCTTTTATATTTCAAGTCTTATTCATCTCCTTCTAATAAGTGTTCCTTTTCTCCCTGATAAGGACAAAGCATTAATATTTAAAGAATAAACTTTTACAGTGATCTCTTTCTCTTTCTCCTGCCCCAGTAAAAGTGCCTATATGTCTCTCAAGTGTGAGAGAAAAATGTTTTGTAAGATGTTTTTTATCTCTGTATAAATACAATTAAATATCATTTTACTGAAGAAATAATAGGTGTGTATGCATTAAAAATGCAAACATTGGCCGGGCTCGGTGGCTCAACCAGTAATCCCAGCACTTTGGGAGGCTGAGGTGAGTGAATTGCCTGAGCCCGTGGATTTGAGACCAGCTCAGGAAACTTGGCGAGACCTCGTCTCTACATTAAAAAAAAAAAAAAAATTTAGCCAGGTGAGATAGCATGCACCTGTAGTCCAGCTACTTGGAAGGCTGAGGGAGAAGGATTGCCAGAGACCAGCAGGTCGATGCTGGGGTAGCCGTGAGCCTGCCAATGCACTCCAGCCTGGACGACAGAGTGAGACTTCAACTCAAAATAAATAAATAAATAAACATGTAAACATTAGGTGTGGTTTGTTCCTATATTCTCAAAAAAATTGGGAATGCATATCATCATTAACTCTGGATTATAATATGTAAGCATTTATATATCTTAAGATATATAAAATAAATACATCAGTTAGGCCATGCATTTCAGGTGCTCAGCATAATACTTGGAGCTTCTCTGTTCATATTTTTCTTCAAGTTTCTTTCAGGTAAATGTCTCCAAGAAGTATCTTTCAGGTAAATGTCTCCAAGAAGGTGTCCAGATATTTTGGGCTTTCTGTGGTCTCATGGCAAAGGGAAAGGTAGTCTCAAGTCCCTTATTGCCCTTGTGCTGTTCTCTAGACTGTTGCTTTCTCTGTGGCAGAGGGTCTCTCTGATCTGATGCCTGGAGCCATTGCGTTGCTGACTTCTGAGATGCAGCTGATATATGAGCCAATTGTTCTCTTTGATTAGAATACAGTGGCATTACCCAACTTTACTAGCATCTTTGGCTTTGATAAGAGTTTCAGACCTCTATGAGCTTGAGCACCTTCTTCTTCCAGACTGTGTCTGTGCTGGTCACATGTGGTCTTGTTGGCAGGGCCTTTTTGCCTCCTGCTACAGAGGCCCCATGTTAGATACGCTAGCCTTCAACTCAGTTACTTTTTATTTTCCTCTATGGCACTTTCACGTTGCAAAGTTTCCTATGTTTAGCAGAAGATGTTGTAGAAACTCGGTTGCCAGAATATGAGTCAGGTGAGACAGAAGAATATTCAAACAATAAGTCAGGCACAGGAACTTTATTACTTGCAGATAGGCAGCAAGAATCAGTAGAAGCCTAAGTTCTATGGGAGCCTGACCTTCAAGGCTTGAGAAAGTTGCCCAGTGAATTGAGTCTCCTCTGCACATGCCCGTCTTTGCAGTACAGCTGAAGAACCCCTGCAGTGCTTCACCCTGGGTTTTATACCCCAGGAGCAACTTGGATTTCTGATTGAAGAGTTGTAGGACATCCTGTTCTAGGAAGGATGAGGACAAAGCCCAAGCTGTTCTAGACAAGTCCTCTTTATCTCAGGATATTGAATCCTCGACATATTTTACAGTTATTCTGAGAACTATGAATAGGGAATACTGGAAGCGGGGTTGGACAAGACCATTTGAGGACTTGTCCTGCACACATCACAATGGAATTCGCTTGTAGCTCCATGAACACCAAAGGAGAGTAAAGGTGCTAGTTCTCTTTAAAATGCTATGCTGTAGCCGGGCTCGGTGGCTCAGCCTGTAATCCCGTGCCTTTGGGAGGCTGAGGTGAGTGGATTGCCTGAGCCCGCGGGTTTGAGACCCGCCTGGGCAGCAAGACATCATCTCTACAATAAATCAAAAAATCAGCTGGGTGTGGTAGCGCATGCCTATAATTCCGGCTACTTGGAAGGCTGAGGCGGAAGGATCGCCGGAGCCCAGCAGGTCGAGGCTGCGGTGGCCGGGAGCAGCCACTGCATTCCAGTCTGGGCGACAGAGTGAGACTCTACCTCAAAAAAAAAAAAAAAAAAAAAAAATGCTATGCTGTTACTTTTCATTTCAGTGCATCTACCCTGAGTTAGCATAGAACTACCCTGCACGTGTTCCCTCACCATTTCAAATGATAATCTCAACAAAATCCTTCTCTACTTTTGGTTTTTACCTCCACCTGTCAAATTACACACGCATACACATGCACAAACACACACAAATATCACAATACACAGGAATTCTGGCCCAGTGGAGGGAAGTGAAAATTTATGTTAGAGTGCTTGCTTTAAATACTTCCATCTTTCATAGTCTTTCTATATTTCACAAAGTTTAAAAATATTCTATTTTCTCTAACTATTGGGTGGGATTTATTGGGTAGAATTGGGCAGGAGTACATCTTCTTTCTGAAATGTGAGGTGGAAGAGGAAACTGCTAAGCTTACCTTCAATGAAAGACTAGATAAAGGAACGGGAATTTTCTTACTGATAAGGGGACACCCATTGAATGGCATTTCAAAAATATTGTCTTCATTATATAAATATGCAAAGTAGTAAAACAGAGCTCAATTGATGTAAAGGTGACCATGTGCCTATGCAGAGAGGTTTTGGATGCTAATGCATGTGAGAATAATAGTACTGCTATCAGTTTAGTCATTAACCTTCCATTGCAGTTCAATCTACAAATACTGAATATTTAAAAACCAAGAGATCAACAAATAAGCAAACACACAAACAAATAGAGTCAACCTGGAAACCCAGTATTTCTACAAGTTTATAGAATTTATTTTCAGTTGGCCAACAAGTAAATACACAAGACAGAACTATATGAAGAATGAGCCTTTGCATTATTTTATGAGCTACTTTTTATTATGTATGATACACAGTCATTAAAGGTCACAGGACTAATTAGTGGCAGGTTTATGACAAAAATCCAATGTTCCTGACTCACAAACCAAGATTTTTTCTGGGTAGACTTTTGACTCTTTTTCTCTTTTTTTTTCAAATTCACTTATGAACAAGGTTAGAATTTTTCTTTCTTCAGTTCATTAAGCATCAAAATACTTAACTGCCTGTAGCCTAATATCATCTGTTTGAAAATTTAGTTCCAAGTAGATAAGGCCCTTACAGTAATAGCCTATAGAGCTTTATTTTTGTCTCCTTATTTAAATATAATAATAGTAAATACAATAATAGTTATATTATCTTTTTATATTCTGACATATATGTTTGCACTATCAAATAATGATTTAACATACAGAATTGAACAATCAACTATATTTTACAAACTACTGACTTTGGCATATTTCTTCATAAATATATAGGAAGAGATTAGGCAATTTCTTTGGATTTAAGCCTTGCTATGAAGAGTCCCACTTAAAAATGCATTTAATAGCAAATGCTATTGCATGTCAGAACATATAAAGTATTTTTATTTGAAATAAATAATAGAACTTTGGTGTACATTTATATAGACTGATTGTTGGTACTTGAAGGTAAAAATACGTATTAATGTTACCATTTACATGATCTTATGTATATAAAAAGGAGAAAAATGAGAAGAAAAGAAAAATTGTCTGATGTTGTTGAATTAAATTAGAATATAATTATTACTTCATGTCTTCACAAAAGACATTTTGTAACATTTAAGATTTCTGCTAATTGCACAAGGTACATTATCATGCAAAAGAATGTTAGTGAAGGTTGAAAAGGACAAACCAACTATTCTCGTACATCACCATAATTATGCAGCCCCATGTTCGAACAATTACATTTATGTAGACCCACTGTTAAAATCAATGTTACTTGTACAGCTAGTCCTTAATCAATGAAATCAGTCAATTTACCATGGTCACATCCTTCTTCTTAATTAAGACAGTGATATCTCTGGAGCGCAAGGTCTCAAAGAGATAAATAAGTACAGAGGTTGGGAAATGTCAAAGAGGTGACTCCCCGATTTTACTCCTGACGAACTTGGGAGGAAATAAGACAGTTCCTTCAGCTCAGGGAAGCAGCACAATCTTCTAAAGAGATGGCTTAGCATTCATTAAGAAAAGAGCAGGTAGTAGTGTCTGACAGAAATAGCACTAATGAGCAAAGACGGTTTTCAACATGCATATCCTTCATAGTCATACTCTGAATTATGAAGGTTGTGCCACCTAAGCCAATTTTAATTAGAGTGAGCATGGACCTCTTTGGACAGTTAGCCTTTCTTTCCAAAATCCATTTCAATATGGTGTCATTTTGTTGTCATAATCAAAATGGCAAAGTGATGGAATAACCTACTTAAAATGTCTGTGGTGTTAAAGCAGATATGGCAAACATCCTCTAATGACACATGTAATAAGGGAATTACCTGGAGGACTTTGACAGTATGCTCCGTGTTGTCATTGGAACAGGAATAATGATAGAGGTGACGATAGAGGTCTTCAAAGATCCAGTTTTGCCTCTCTGTCCCACCAATGCACTGTAAAAGTTTCATTTATTGAAAAGAAATGAAATAGAAAAAAACAACTCTATTAAAAATAGCAAATGTGGATATATTACATTTTTAAAAATTCACAAGGAACACTATCTTTGCACCTTCAAGCTGGTATTAACTAATGTTTTTTGTCCAAAGAAGGCCTTTGCCAGACCATATAAAAATAAATGGAAAATAATAAATATATAGCTATTGATATATTTTTTAAAAGTAGATTTATATCTAAAAATGATAATTATGCAGATCTATATATGGACAGATAATTTGAGATTAAAACTTAACTTCTTAACTTGTTAATTAAGACATGATTATATATATATATATATAAAAGAGGTGACAGCTTGTCTAATATGTCCCTGGTAGCAAATAACATATTGCAGAAATTCATAAAACAATTCATGTATGATGATGCTAAAATTGGGGGAGAAATATCCTCTGTTAACTGAATATATAGCCAAAAAAATAGTGGACATGACTTTCATCAGTACATTTTATTACCATAAGTTTTCTGTTTTTCTCTATATTTCATACCTGAATAAATGTGTACATTTTTAAAATGCATAAAATTAGTTGTTCTTAAAACAATGCTATCAATCATTCTTTCCACAAATGCTTTTTCTGTTTTAATCTAATTTTATGAGAAAATGAAAGTGACTATAAAAAGTAGAAAACAATTATTCACACTTATACTATTGATTTTAAACCAAACTAACTTTCATCAAAAGTTATTTCTAAGATCAACAATATTTTAATTTCTGTGCAATTGTGCAGCATTAATGTCTGGGAATAGACTTACTTGGGATGTTCTCTCTAGCAGCAAAAAACATTCATGAGGAAGGGGCCCAATCAATAGGAAGGTCAATCATCCTTCCATAAGAATATTAATATACATAGGAGCTCAAAAGGCCTTACACATAAATATTTAAATAGTCAAAGGGTGGTTGTCAGTGGCTAGGATATTAACGTACCAGGAGATTTCAAGTTCTGAGACAACTCTAATAGAAGCTAAAAAGGAAGAAAGAAAGGAAATGTTAGGGTACAAAAAATAGAATGCATTTGAATCAGAAGATGGAAAAAAGCATGAGATGAAAATTTTAGCAGGTTGAAATTCAGCATTGATATATTTAACTGGCACATAAGTTGTTAACATAGATAAGAGTAATGGCATATATTTTTCCAGTCTATTTAAACTTTTCACTTTTGGTCTTCATAATAAAGATGAGAAATCAATGTTAAACTAAACTATCTTAGACTTAAATCTCCTAAACAATCTCAGACTGAGGGAAAGAAATTTTACTGACTATTGTCAATTATACACATCAACTTGGGATCTACTAAAGGGTATATCTGATTCTGAGGACTTTTATGAGTAAAAGTCAACTAGTTGGAGAAAACAAATAAATTATTCTAGATTTAGAACATGCCAAGAACTAACAGCTTCATTGTGAAAAAAGCAATAAGCAAAACAGAAGAACTTCTGTGCTAATTACATAAAGTTAGGCACTGATGACAAACCTATTTTTACTCACTTTTATCACCTAGTAATAATAGAGGTATACTAATGTTATTTGTAAATTTGAAGAAGATGTTAAGCATCTGAAAGTTAGCATGAGGATGCATTACTCTACTGCATAAGGAAAGGCCTATTTAATTGTCAATCAGGTGTATTTACGTAAGGAATAAATTCATATTTAAATAATTAGCTAAAATGCATAGTCAAGTGAAAATCAAATTATAAGCTTTCATAAGATTTAGAGACATAGCTTCATATTTAATAGCTAGATCAATTACTTTCATGAGAAGAGATTGAATAAGCCTGTTTGTGTACTTTGGGCCCTACTGTGTTCAAGTAATGTAATTTCTGAATCCAATTAAAAATGAAGCTTCTAGACTATCTCTTTAGACAGCAGGCATTTTTATTTTCTGTAATGAATTTTATTCCTAATTCAAATGAAACAAGAATAAAAAGTGTGTGTGCGAGTGTGCATGCGTGTGTGAAAATATTTGATTTTATGGCTTTCTATTTAATTGTGTTCCCATTGGGCAGGATGCTTGTTTAAAGGGCACTCAAGAAAAAAAAAAGCTTGAGAAAAGAAAGTCTTTAGACAAAAGAGAGACTCCAAGCCTCCTCTCCACACTACTGAATCATGTTTGCCATAAAATGCGGCAATCATGGGCAACGCTTGTGGCCTTGCAGAAATGGAATCCTACGTAAAAAAATGGTGCTTACATTATATAGTATTCCTGGATGTTGGATAAGTTCTCTAAATCCTTCCTACCACAAAAATGACAGTTCCTGAGAAAGTCAGTTTTCTGGTCTGTAGCAGTTTTAGTCCTGGTGAGGGAAAATGATATTCTCTCTCCCTAAGGAGTCTGCTTAGCAGGACTTCTGTCTGCGAGGAAGAGAATAGAGCTGATTATTTCCATCCTTCACCTTTATATTTTTCATCCTGTTTTCTTTTTTGTAAATGCACTTGAGGAGCCATTGATTTTTTTTTTTTTTTTTTGAGTATGGAATACAGTACAATAGCGTTATGTCACCTGGTGCTATAATACTGAATTCTCTTCCATTATGTTTCTCTCTGAATAGACTCTTCAGTTCCCTGTTATTCCAAAGCTGGGTGCCTAGATTTTAGAGAGGATCTATGCCTAAAGACAACAGGTCAGATTAAAATAATCTGAGGATGGTATTGAGGCAGATGCTGATAATATACAATGGTTTTTATTAATGATAGCATGAGTAACCATGAAGTAATTCCAAGGTCACTCGTTGAGTGTACCTCATGGTCACAATGAATTCAATGTACAAGTGAAAGGAAGCTAATAGTTATACCTATATAGTATAAAAATTATTATGCAGCAAGAAATTTCTGTCAGTAGAAAAAACTATTCATAAGTTTAAAATCCAATTCAACATAAATATGAAGATATAAGAAATTCATTTTTATGAATCTATTATCTCTGTGTGAGGCAATAATATAAAAGAAGCCAAAACTATGGAAACAGTTCAGAATAACATTGAAGCAGACCAAAACATCATTTTTGTTCTGCTTTTGAGAGGAAATAAAATGCAAACAACTTCATTCCAAACATCATCTGCATCTAGAATAATAAATAGATGATTTTCTAATGGTAAAACTGAGGACTTAAACCCATTAATGCATCTTACAAATATGTCTTGATCATTAGAAGCAAAATCTACCACAATGTTTTACATTTCTCAGAAGAAATTCTACAACTGGTATATATGATGTTTTTCTGAGTTTTTTGATAGGTGATATTTGCCCAGTGCTATTACTGGGGGATTGGTTGTGACATTCAATCTAAATATGAATGCAATATTCTTCACTCCATGTAGAATTTAGAATGCTTCTATTACCACTTATTTAATTCAAATAGGAGAAAAAACATTAAAATGAATAAACATGATAAAGTAAATATATTAACATAGGCTCTGGGACACAAAGTTTATGGAATCAAACTAAAGTAAGAATGAAGAACTGGTCTTCATCTTTGGCTACCCCATGACATCAGACACAGTTTTATGAACTCTAAGTCTCATATTTTAATCTATCTAGTAGGAATGAGTCTTTATAGAATAGTTGCGAGGGTCAATGAGATAGATGTCAGGAAAATTTCTGGTATAAAATGTGTTCAATAAGAGGTAGAATAACGATGCAAGAATGTATTAAAATGATTGTGAAATATTATCTGTTGATGCTGGTGTACTGTACAAATAAGTATTATCGATAATTTAAAAATAATAACATAGTAAACATTTGTCAATAGAGATATTCCTTCAAAGTAAGATCTACTTTATTCATTTAATATGCAGGAAAGTACTTTTTGTAAATCGATCTGAATTTTTGAATTATCAAAAATTCCGAATTATCATAAATCAAATGCAGTTTAAAATGAAGTTGTTTTATTTTGCTTTATAAGAGGGTAGCAAATTGAAATCACTGTGCAAAGTAAAAAATATTAAAATGTACAAATTATGTATCCTGATTCAACAATGTATTGAAATACTTAGAAAATGATTAAAAATACTAATATAATAGTAAAAAAAATACAAAGTAAAAATACAGCATGGCAACTATAGAGCATTTATTTTCTATTAGTTATAAGTAATTTAAAGATAATTTAAAATGTGCAAGAGAATGTTAGTAGGTTATATGCAAATACTCCACCTTTTTATATAAAGGACTTGAGCATCTGCGAATTTGGGTATCCGCAGGTGTCCTGGAACCAGTCCCTCATGGAGTACTGAGGACAATTGTATTTTCAAACCCACTACTGTGTTTAAAATGACAACTGCCTGCTGTCTTTAGTGAAGACGAGGAATAATACAAGTAAAATATATAATATATTTGTTTGTATAATATTTCTAAAATGTATTGAGAGGCTTTTAAAAATAAAAAACACTGTTCTATCACAAAAGATAAAGAATGAAACAGACTGAACCCACTTGAAGAGAAAGATTCTCTTTGGGATTCAGATTCAGTATTATGTTTAACTATTCTAAATCTATTTGCTTCGGTATTCAGAAGCTTTTGTGATAGGATCAGAAACTGTGAAATGGAAATTGTAGTGATTTAATATTTGGAAAAATTATAATAAATGTAAAAAATAGTCAGGATGTGTTTTCACAGTGCTTTCTGCAAAGAAAGAGAATTAAGAAGAAAAGCCAAGAAAGCTTCGGGGATTAGAGAAGATATTTTCTAAGTTTGAAAGCAGATGTTGTACCATATGTGCTTACCTGTTCTCTTTTATTCACTTTGTCTGGATCATTACCAACCTGTCCTGTTTTTAATCCAGTAGAATCACTGACTGAATAACCAATTATTTCACCTCTTTATAATTCACCTAACTATGACACAATGTTCCTGGAATAGATTATAGGCAAGAGCAGCAAAGAAATAAATATTTAAAATAATATACACAATGATTTCTCAATTTGTAATATTGTAAATACAATTTTAAATTAAAAAATAATTTTTTCACTCTACTTTTTTATCTTGCATGTATTAACAGGAGATATTTACATAAAACATCTTTTTTACCTTGTCATAAAAAGGATCATATTAATTGTCTTATATACACATCTGTGATGCATTTTTAAGACTTATGTACATAAAAATGTTAAACACTCAATGGAGAGTATTTGTTGAAAGTGTGAGAAGGCAATAGTTTTTTATCACTTTTAAAAAACTACTTGTTCCAGAAAATAATCTCTTGAAATGTTTTTGTCACAGTATCAATTTCAAATCACGTTGCTGATGGAAAGATTCTTTCAAGAATATACACACAAAAAGCCCCAATCAAAAGAAAAACACGCTTTAGCCGACACATGTGAACCATTCGTTTAAGGGTTTTTTTTTTAAGTTTTTTTCAATTAAGTTATAAAATGAGAGCATAAAACTACACAAGTCATAAGTGCATAGTCTGATGAATGCATATGCAAACCAATCATCAATAGAATATTACCACTCTTATAATCCCCTTGGGCTCCTTGCCAGCCAGTTCCTGATCCCACACCCCAAAAAACCATTATCCCAGCTTCTAAAACAATTCAGTATGTCTATTTTTTGAATGTGATACACATAGAATCATAAAGCATGCATTTTTTGCGTCTGACATTTTTAAAATCCAACATTATTTTGTTTTAAAGTTAAAGATTCTCCATTTTAGCCGGGCTCAGTGGCTCAGCCTGTAATCCTGCGCCTTTGGGAGGCTGAGGTAAGTGGACTGCCTGAGCCCGCGGGTTCGAGACCCGCCTGGGCAGCAAGACCTCATCTCTACAATAAATCAAAAAATCAGATGGGCGTGGTAGCGCATGCCTGTAATTACGGCTACTTGGAAGGCTGAGGTGGAAGGATCGCTGGAGCCCAGGAAGCGAGGCTGCGGTGGCCGGAAGCGGCCACTGCACTCCGGTCTGGGTGACAGAGTGAGAATCCAACTCAAAAAAAAAAAAAAAAAAGATTCTCCATTTTTTCACCAAAATGTCTCCATTTATCTGTACCTAAGAATTTAAATTGAAGACTTTCTTGCTCTTTAAAAAAATTATTGTTTCAAGAAAAGTAATGCAATTTTAGATCAATTTTCAACTCAAAAACAAGTATGACTATTTTGTATATAATATGAAAGAAAACTAATTTACTTAAAAATGAAAATATTCTGAAATACTTGGAAAATAAGTAGAATGTAAAAGCCAAATAAAAGATGTTTGAAACATTAAAAAAAAACCCATCTATTATAATTAGTTGATGATGAAAACAAAGAGAACTGAAATTAGGAGACATTTCTCTAACCAAATGGTTTTTAATGCATGGCTCATGGATCAGCAGAAGTGGTTTCATCTGGGACTTGTCAGAAATGCAAAGTTTCAGTCCTCATCTCAGATCTACTGTGGCAAAAATCTGGGAGTGAGGCCCAGCTCTCCAGGTGTTTCTGGTACAAGCTGAACTGCAGAAACCTGGCTTCTATTTTATACCTTTCAATTCATCAGGTACTTCTGTTTACATCTGGAAGTTTTCATAAAGTTATTTCTGCTATTTTCAAAACCACGGGTACACAAACTGAGAACATTTCCCTGTTATTCAGTTATACCTTTAGGCATTATGGCATTTAGAATTTTTTTATTCATTAAATAAATATTATTTCCTACTATGTTATAGTCACTATGTATGGTGGCTTTTTATGGCCCCTATAATAAATTACCACAAATTTAGTGGCTTAAATTGACACACATTCATTTTTTTAAAGTTACAAGTTCAGAAGTTCAAAATCAGTCTCACTGAATTAAAATTAAGGTGTCAACTAGACTGATTTCTTCTGAGGCTTTTAGGGGAGAATCTGCATTCTTGCTTTTTCTCAGCTTCTGGAGGTAGTCTACATTCCTTGGCTCATGGATAATTCCATGCATATTTCAAATTCTTGCTTTCATCATGACATCCCCATCTGCATTTGACTTTGTCACCTACCTTTTAAAAGAACTCTGTGGTAACACTGGGCCACAGAGTAACCCAGAATAATCTATCCAGCTCAAGACTATTAACTTAATTATGTAAAGCCACTTTTGCCATGTAAGGTAAATATTTACAGGCCCTGGGATGAGTACATGGGCATCTTTATTCTGTCTACCACACTGTGCCAATGCACTTATGATCTAGAGAAGATGAACATTGATTGAGTGGTAAACAGCAAAATGTATTATCTTCAGCCCCTTATAAATTTTGGAGAGATCTATTGGTAAATTTATTGATAGTTCAATTTTAACTAATTCAAAAAATCTTGAAAATAAGTGGAAAATTAATACATTCATTGTCAATTCATCCCACTAATAGGTACTTGCAGTGATTGTACTTTAAGATCTAGTGACATATACATACTCTGATTATTAGGAGTTTGAAAGTGACATTTTAGAAGATAGAGCAAAGATCCACAAAGCAATGTGTGATTTCCTATAAAGCTTACTGAATGTGAGAGTTGAGTAGAGTGAATGTTCAACTGAAACCTAAAATATAAACATGGAGTCTGACAATTAAGTTTGTGAACTCATCAATATATCAATATATCCCCTTTGAAGTATTCCCATTGGGAAGCTACGCATTGATGCCAGCACCTAGTCCACCCATCAAAGTAATTTTGGAACTCTTTTTCTGGAATGGCCATCAGAACTGCCATCACAAGAATGTCAGAGTTGAATCAGACTAATGAACAAATATTAAATTTCTTGTTAAACTTGGCAAGAATGGGAGTAAAATCAGGGTCATGTTAGTCCAAGTTTATGGGGATAATGCCTTGAAGAAAAAAGCAGTGTACAAATGGACTAACTGTCTTTCTGAGAAGAGAGAATGCATCGCTGATGAAAAGATGTCAGAACGACAAGTAATGAGCAGAACTGAAGAAAACATTGCAAAAAAATTGTCATATTGTGAGTCAAACTCATTGGTTGACTGTCAGAAGGATAGCAGACCAAATAAATATCAATAGAAAAACAGTTAGGAAATTCTTTTTATTTTATTTTATTTTTTATAGTTTCCATTTAAGGTGAATGTTTTTTATTTTTTATATTTTACTTTGTTTTAAAATTGTGGGGTACAATTCAGGATTAGGTACACAAATATTCATTGTGCAGGTACCCCAGTTGATGAGGTATGTCTCCCCAAGGCAGATCTCAACTACTGTCAATCCCACATCCCCACAACCCCTCCTCCTCACAGTTTCCTGCTACTGTCTATCCTTTTGTTATAGTATTACAGTAGTTGTTCAAGGGCTACTTATGAGTGAGAACATGTGATACTCAGATCTTTGTTTCTATTTTCACAGAAACACTCATCACTCAGTATTATAAACTCTAATTCCATCCAAGTTGCTGTGAAGTTCATGATTTTGTTCTTCTTTTTGGCTGCATAATATTCCATTGTGTATATGTACCACTTTTTTTATCCAATTCTCTTTTGATGGGCAGTATGGTTGGTTCCATGTTCTTGCTATTGTAAGCAATGCTGCGATAAACATATGGGTGCAGGTATCTTTTTTATAGAGTGATCTGGGCTCTTTCGGGTATACTCCCAGTAGGGGGATTGCAAGGTCATATGGAGGGTCAATTTTTAGAAGTTTTAGGAATCACCACACTGTTTTCCATAGAGGCTGTACTAGTTTATACACACCAACAATGTAGAAGTGTTCCCTTTTCACCACATCCTCTCCGGCATCTGTTATTTTTTGTTATTGATAATGGACATTCTGACTGGAGTTAGGTGGTATCTCAGTGTAGTTTTAATTTTTTTTTTGAGTTGGAGTCTCACTCTGCCACCCAGACTGGAGTGCAGTGGCCGCTCCCAGCTACTGCAGCCTCGACCTGCTGGGCTCCAGCGATCCTTCCACCTCAGCCTTCCAAGTAGCTGGAACTACAGGCGCACACTACCACGATTGGCTAATTTTTGATTCATTGTAGAGATGAGGTCTCGCCTACCCAGGCGGGTCTTGAACCCGCGGGCTCAGGCAATCCACTCACCTCAGCCTCCCAAAGGCGTGGGATTACAGGCTGAGCCACCAAGTCCAGCGTGTAAGTTTTAATTTGCATCTCCTTGATGATTAGTGAGGTTGAACATTTCTTCATGTGTCTGCTGGCTGCTCATATGTCTTCTTTTGAGAAGTGTCTGTTCATATCTTTTGCCCACTTTGTAATGGGGTTTTTTTTTTTTTTCTCTTTTCAGCACTTTTGAGTTCCTTGTAGATCTTTGATGTTAGGCCTTTGTCAGACATGGAGTTGGCAAATATTTTTTCCCAGCTTGTGGGCTATCTCCCTGCTCTCTTGATGGTTTCTTTGGCTTTGCAGAAGCTTGTCAGTTTAATGAGGTCCCACTTGTCTATCTTATCTCTTATGGCACGGGCACTTCGGGTTTTGATGAGGAATTGGTTGCCAGTTCCAATTTCTATAAGACAGTCTCCTGCATTTTCTAAGGCTCTTGCAGTTTGAGCTTTTACATTTAGGTCTCCCATTCATTTAGAGTTAATTTTTTGTGCATGGGGATAGTTAGGGGTCCTTTTCAATCTTCTGCATGTGGTCAGCCAGTTTTCCCAGCACCATTTACTGAATAGGTTCTCCTCTCTCCAGTAGTAGGTGTTGGAGGCTTTGTCAAAGATGAGTTGGTTGAGAAATTGAGGTTTTGCTTCTGGAATCTCTATTCTATTACATTGGTCTATATGCCTGTTCTTATACCAATAAAAGGTTGTTTTGATTATTGTAGCTGTATAATAAAGTTTAAAGTCTGAGAGTGTGATATCTCCTGATTTTTTTTTTTTTGCTGAGGATTGTTTTGGCTATTCTGGGTTGTTTATGCTTCCATATGAATTACTGTATTTTTTTTTTATGTCTGAGAAGAACATTGCTGGTTATTTAATGTGTATTGCATTAAATCTGTAGATTGCCTTAGGTAGAATGGACATCTTAACAATGTTGATTCTTCCAATCCATGAGCACGGAATATTTTCCACTTGTTTGTGTCATCTTTGATTTCCCACAGACTCAAAGTAGGAGGATGGGAAGTAAAATTTCAGGCAAATGGAACACAAAAGAAAGCTAGAGTTGCAGTCTTAATCTCAGACAAAATACCCTTTAAGCTATCAAAAATTTTAAAAGATACAGAAGGTCACTACATAATGATAAAAGGTTCAATCCATCAGCAAGAAATAACTTCCTAAACATATATGTACCCAACTTAGGAGAACCAACTTTCATAACACAGCTTCTAGGCAAACTTAAAAAACATATTGACTCTAACACTATCATAGTTGGGGACTTTAATACCCCACTCACAATCCTAGACAGATCATCAGGACAAAAAACCAGCAAGGAGATCCAGAACCTCAGTCTGACTCTTGGCCAAAAGGACTTAATTGATACCTACAGAGCACTCAGTCCAACGACTGCTGAATATACATTCTACTCATCACCTCATGGAACATACTCTAAGATCAACCTCATCCTTGGCCAAAAATCAAGCATAAACAAATTTCAAAAGATTGAAATTTTGCCATGCACCTTCTCAGATCACAGTGAAATAAAAATAAATATCAACACCAACAAGGTTCTCTCAAAACCTACAAAGACATGGACAATAAACAGCAGGAAAATCTTAACTGAAAATTTTGTCATAGAAACGTGTGTGTAAAAATGTTCCTGAAGGAGTTCTTGCATCACAACAATGCACCAGCTCACACAGCACTGTCTGTGAGGGGGGTTTTTGTATTGGAACATGCTCACTACTCACCTGATTTGGCCCCCAATGACCTTTTTTCTTTACCCAAAGATAGAGAAAATATTGAAAGGAAGACATTTTGCTGACATTCAGGACACAATGGGTAATGCAACAGTGCTGATGATTATTCCAGAAAAACAGTTCAAAATTTTCTTTGTCAGGTGGACTAGGTGCTGACATCAGTCCATAGGTTCCCAAGGGGAATACTTTGAAAGTAACCATAGTGATAATCATCAATGAGGTATATAGCAGTTTTCCCAGGATGAGTTCACAAACTTAATTGTCAGCCCTCATATGTATTGTGGGAGCATTCTAAATGGGAAAAGTATATTGTAAAGGCCTTGGTACTAGGAAGCAGAATATGTTCTCAGAATTGCATGTACTTATATAAATGGTACTTAGCACGTAAGATGGAAAGTGGTGAAATGATGCTAGAGAAATAAGAAGCTGCTATGGAAAATGACATAATACAATAAATTAAGAACTTAAACCAAAGGATTAAGGAGAAAACTTAAGCATGAGAAGACATACAGATATTTGCATTATGAAAGGTAACTGACTACTGCATGAAGAAATGTGGCAAGTGCATATGTAGATAGCCACTTGAATCTGAGAGGGTAAAGAAATCTTGAACTATAATGGGAATGCTGGAATTAGGGTAAAGCTTGTGGGGGAAAAATATATGTATATATACATTTAGCAGCTAAAATAGACAGAATTCCAGGTTGGATGACTCTATATGACAAAAAACAGATGCCAAAGAGGTAGTATAAATTTCTTGCATAAGTTTATAAATATATGATGATGATTTTTCTGTATATACACAAGAGAGGAAGAAGACAATTTTTGAGAGAAAAGGTGGCATAATGTATGTTTTTAGTATACATTATACTTGTACACTTGTTCAACTAATATAACTTCTAAATATTAGTCTTACATGATCTCCCTATTGGAAGTTGTTCATCTTATGCATTCTCAGTACATTTTTTTTTGATTCTTTCATCTTATTGATTAATTCTAACATTTTAAAATTTATGTAGAAATAGGCTGAATGTAAGCTTCTTGAAAATATTATCTATATTTAGTACATATTTATAATTCAACAAATATACATAGCTCAAAATTTTATGCCTGGTAGGCAATGAATAAATATTTAAGCTTATAATTTTATTTTCATGATCGAATGCTATATAAAGTCAGATAACTATATGCAAGAAAAAAATTGGAATTACCTTCTAGTCTCACATTGATTAACATCTAGTTGAGAAGATCTGCTTCTACTGCAAGTGGTCAAAGAGTGTTTTGGGGCATTGAAAGTATTTGGAGTTATTTTTGAAACTTTAAGATAGTTTTATTTGTAACTGTGACAACATCTTAGTTAATGTTTTCTCTTTTGTATCTGATGTACAATATTAACCTAGACATATTTGCATCAAACTACTTTCCAATTTCAATTTTGAGCGAAACATAATCAACATATTTCCTTGTCTACAGTTCATAGAATGCTTGATGTAGGGAAAGAATCATGCCCTTTGGAGTTAGAACAGGGTTTAAAACCTACTTTCCTGTTTATTATCAGTGTGACCTTGAATGAAATCCCTAATCACTTTGCACCTGTTTCTTTACTCGTAAGATGAAGATAATAATATCTACCTTACAGGGTTATTTTGAGTATTGAAAGTTAAACAAATAAAAATTCTCGAACTTTGTGTCACAAATATCAATAAATTATTATAATAATCATATACTTTACAGTACTTTATATTTACCCCATACACAAACATAGAAATTTCTGTCAACTTTATCTGTGGATACAAAAAAAGTGTTAAAAAATAATTTATAGCTGCAAAACTTAAATTGAATTCTAGTTGTCAAGTTTTTTTTTGTTAATATATAATCTAACGAAAATATTACACTAATTCTTGTGCCAACTTATGGATAACATCTTGATAAAAGTAGTCTTTTAAATACAACATCAGATTTCACAAAATAGCGATACAAGAAGTCAATTTAAAAATCTATCAGGGTATAATTCTTAAAATTTTAGCTAACTTTGCTTCTCTCACTCAAACAGGTTATAATGTTCAAGGCTAAAGTGTGATCTATTGCTGAGTTAGTAATGACAGTCAAGTTTGCCAACACAATCACTGCACTACATTATCTAAGTCATTGCTCTGTAAAGTGCTTTGGGATACCTTGAGTGTGAAGGGCTATATATCAAGTATATTATATTTTATTCTATATGGTAGTTGAGTTTTGGCAATGCATATTCAACAAGCTGAATAAAAAGACCTCTAGATGTATTTTATTAGTGTTTGTATGCATTCACCATAAGTAAGTGTAGGTTCAACTTGAACGAAAGGAGAGAAATTATGTTTAAGAGAGAGAGGAAGGATCTGTATCTTGAAAGTGGAAACTCCAACTAAATATGTATTCCACTAGCATCCCTGACCTCAGAATTCATCTACCTTTCACTATCACTTAGAAACTGTACAGGTTTCCTTTCCATGCCAGAGTGATACATGAGAGCAGAAGGCAAATCAGCAACATTTATCATTGTTTTACCCTCAGTGCTTGAATGAATGAATGAATAAATGAATGATTCCCACAGGCTTGCATCTTCACCAAATTTTTCACTGTTATATTTTTAAAATACCACTTTAAAATTTGATAATCAATTTTGCTGTATGTTAGAAATGTCCTCAGAATTTATCATGGTAACAATTTTTAAGAAGGAAAGTCATCCCAAAGGGTGACTATATAGTATTTAGAGTTGTCAAAGGGTGACTATATAATATTTAGAATTGTCATTCAGGAATGATGATACTGAATTGTGCTTCATTGCCACATTAAAATATATCCCTAACTTGCAGAGATGCTAACTTTGTTGTTGAGTTATACCTATCAATCTAATATGTAGAAACTATGTATGTGTGTGTGTATATATGTATAAACATACACACTTGCATACACACATGTATAGAGTTGGTATAAAATAAGTTAGCACGTATATCTTAGAAGATTAAGAAATATTTCTCTCATCTAATCTTTTGGTTTTAACATTTTCTCTCTCTCTCTCTCCCTTTAATGAGTGCATCTTTAAATCAGGATTTACTCCTTTATGTATTCAAAGATTTTCTTAAGTTCCCACGTGTGCTGGGCTTTGTGAACATACAAGTATTATTGGTGCTTGATTAATTTAATAGATTTCCAGCATTAAAGAAGAAAAGTTACAATGAATTTAGCTAAAGAATGATATTTTAGAATTTAAATTATAAGATTATGTGAATTATTCTAAGTAACAACATAATCAACTGAAATAAGGAAATATGGTTTCATAGTAGATGTGTTTGCTATATCAAAGAGAATATACAATTTAAAAGATATCAATGTAATAAAAAGTATGCACTAAATTAGCATTTCTCCTCTAACCAGTTTCATCTATTGGTCAGTGCTAATGATATACTCAGAAAAAACAGAAAGAATAAAACATTTCCATTCCCTTCTCAAACTTACCATCAAATTGTAGGTCTGTGATGTCTTCATTTTGTCTAAATTGACACAGCACTACAGATTTAAAAGAATGATCTTTTCAGTAATTGCTGAATATCTATCCATAAAAAAATGAATCTTGACTTTTAAATCATGTACAAAAAGGACTCCAAATGCATTGTACAGCTAAATGTGAACTGTAAAACATTACATTTTCTGGAGTAACTCACAAGAGAAAAACCTTTAAGACCTTTGGACAAATAAAAAGACTTAATACACAAAGGAAGTATATGATAAATTGGACTATACTTAAATTAGTTTTTATTAAAAATACAACTAAAAAAGTGAAAAGGGAAAGCACAGCCTAGGAGATAATATCACAATATTCATACCTGAAAAATATGCAGAACATATAAAGAATGCCAATGAAGCAATCGAAAGAAACTTTACATAACCCATTAGAAAAGTGAGTTTCTAAAAGGCAGGCATGAAAATCACAAAAGAAGATATGGAAATCTTCATTATTCATCAGGGAAGCATAAATTAAAATATAAATGCAATATATGTTGAAATGAAAAGTAGATGGTAAAATGATAGATGATACTCTACCAAGTGTTGGAGATCATGTAAAACAATTGCAAGATTCATAAACTACCAGTGACACAAAAATCTGTGCAACCACATTGGCAGGGAACAGTATTTGTTAAAACTGAATATAGCATACTTTGTGACACTGATGTTCTACACATAGGCCTGACCAAACCACTTAAACATGTCCAACCAAATGTATTGCAAACAAATATTTATAACAACACCATTAGTAAAGTCAAAAATGGAAAAAAATTAAAGTACCTAACAAAAAATTTAATATATTTAGATAACTGTGATATATCATATACTTCAGCAAGAATGAACAACATGAAAGACTCTCATAAACATGATGTTTAGCAAAAGAAGCAAGACAAAAAACTGCATGTTTAGCATAATACAATTTATGTAAGGTTTGAAAATGGACAAAATTAATCGATATTCCTATAAGTCAGATGAGTGGTTTCCTTCAGTGAGAAGTAGTGAACAGTAAGTTGCTGAATATATGTGTATGTAGTTGTGTGCCAATTATGAAAATTAATCTAGTTGGGTATTTATAAAGTGACTACTATTTTTGTTTATTTTTGAGAAGGGGGTCTTACTCTATTTCCCTGACTGTTCTTGAATTCCTGGGCTCTAGTAATCCTTCCAAAGTGCTGGAATTGCAGGCATTAGCCACCATCCCTGGCAGTGCGATTTTTTTTTTTAATTTTGTTGGAGTCTCACTCCAATGCCCAGGCTGAAGTGCAGTGGCATGCTTACGGCCACCCCAGCATTGACCCTCTGGGCTCCGGTGATCCTTCCACCTCAGCCTTCCAAGTAGCCAGAACTACAGGCGCACACCATCACGCTCAGCTAATTTTTTGATATACTGTAGAGACGAGGTCTCGAAAGTTGCCCAGGCTGTTCTTGAATCCGTGGGCTTGGGCAATCCACTCATCTCGGCCTCCCAAAGTGCTGGGATTACAAGCTTGAGCCACCACACAAGGCCTCAATTTTATAAGTAAATGTTAAACTTTATTCAAGAGTAAGGTACGTAAGAGATAGATTTTAGAAATTCACCAGGAGGCCAATGAGGAGTAGGTAGTTTAATCCAACTTTCTGGAACACGTTTCTTTATCCATCTATTGATGTTTTTAAACAAACATATAGCATAGTCTTACTATGTGCCAACTACAAATAGTAATTTATTTGGTTTCCCCAATAGTCGAATGTGTAGTTAATACTTCGTGTCTTCATTTCACTTACTATGTAACCGAAGTACAGGAAAGTCAAGCATCTTGGAAGTGGTATCTGTCAAGTCACATCCAGATATACATTTACAGATTCTGTGCACTTACATTGTATAAATTAAAATTATCCTTGAAGAATGATGTTTTAGGTTTCCTGGGTTGTCATGATTAATTTTATAGTTTTGTGTCTTAAAACAACAGGAATTGGCCAGACTCAGTGGCTCAGCCTGTAATCCCAGCACTTTGGGAGGCCAAGGTGAGTGGATTGTGCAGGTTTGAGACCAGCCTGGCCAACTTAGCAAGACCTCCTCTCTACAATAAAAATAAAAAATTAGCCGGGTGTTGTAACATGCTCCTGTAGTTCCGGCTATTTGGAAGGCTGAGGTGGAAGGATTGCGGGAGCTCAGCAGGTCAACGCTGGGGTGGTTGTGAGTGTGCCACTGCACTCCAGCCTGGGCAACAGAGTGATACTCCAACTCAAAAAACAAAAACAAAAACACCTGAAATTTATTCTCTCATGTTCTGGAACCCAAAAGATCAAGGTGTTGACAAAGTAAGTTCATTCTGAAGGCTCTAAGGATAATCTTTTTCATACATTTGTCCTAGTTTCTGGTGTCTACATGCAATATTTGGTGCTCCTTGGCTGTAGACTTATAATTCCAATCTCTGCCTTTATCTTCATATCCTCAGTTCCTCAGCGTCTCCATCTCTCTAATCTCCCTCTGCTTTTTTACTATAAGGACAACCATCACTGAATTTGGGGCCCATCATAAATAACCTCAAGATCATTGATTATGCCTATGAAGTTCCTTTTTCCAAATAATGTCACATTTACAAGTTCTGCTTTTAGGACTTGGACATATCTTAACCACTATTCAAACTATTACAGATTAAAAATATTTTTGTATATAAATAAGCATATAATAGTCTACTATCGATGAGGGTAACATAAAGTGAAGGAACAAATATTTTTAAAATCTGGGTAGTAAAGATTTATTAAGTAATACAGAAAAAATAAAATATAAAATTGAGGATAAAGTATTCCTATATATTTTTTAAATGTGGCTGTGCTATGAGGGAAACAATACTTCAAGATGCTTAATCCGATTGCTTTTATGTATATTTCTTTTTTTAAAAAAGGAGATTATATTGCTGAACAAAAGAAAGAAAGAAATATTTCCAACTGAGTAATAATTTATGATTAAAAGTATAATGCACTAAAGACAAGTGGTTATATATAAAGATGGCTAGAGAAGTAAGAAACTAAAAATGAGAAAAATCAGCTAGGAAGTGATTCCTTGTGTGAGAAATATTATTTTGTACCCCAGGCAACCTAATTCTAACTACAAACTCTAGGATGTTTTGCACATCATATGTCTTTTTCAAACTCCACTCCCTCACCAGTATTCTAGAATAAGAATAAGAACAGGCACCTTATGTTTGCTCTTGTTATTGATATGTGTGATCTCAGTCTACGCAAAGACTCCCGATCCAGATAAAACTGGTGAAACTATTGGCTTTTTCACAAAAACTATTTGGGAGTTAATGTACTAAAGAAGAAGAAAAAGTTTAAAGTAGTTAAGTAGAATGAACTGGATTTTCCAAAACCAGAATAAGTTCTTTAGAATCATTACTTAAGTCTATGATTCTAAAAAAAAAACAAAAAAAACTGTAGGAGCTTCTATAGCCCTTAATTCATTCATTTATTTAACAGTTTTTATTAAGTACTGTAAATGCATAAGGAACTATGTTGAATGGTGAGGAAAAAATTCAAAGTAGAATAGAAAAGAATGATAACATAAACCATCACTGCATACTATGTTGCAGACACCAGTCTAATGCTTTATACTTATTTAATCCACATAGCAAGACTATGAAGTGGTTAGAATTATTGTTCTCAACTTGCAGATGAGGAAATTGAGACACCCATAGTTTAGATTAGAATACTATCTTACAATCCTGTAACTACAATGTGGCAGAGACAGGATTCGTATGTACATAGTTTGTCTGAACTTATAACCATTGCACTAATAGTGCTATGTTGAGTATAAAATTGTACTTTAATAAAAAACATCTATTTGTAGTTCACTTTATAGAAGAAAGGTGCTAGTTGCTGAAGATGTAGGAGGAAAACGTTCAGTTATGTGGGTACAAAGAGGAAAGGAGAGACAATCATGAACAAAATTAAAACGAATGTGTGAATTGTCAATTTATAGTCTCTCAGGTTCAAATTCTCCCTTCATTGACTGTTTCTGCAAAAATGGAGACTCATCTTTGAAATACTTTTCCTTTATAACTGAAACGATGCTTTCTTTTGTTGGTAGAGTGAAGGAAAAGGACGTTGCAGGAAGAAAAGTTTCTCTTCGGGTTCTGGTATGCTTTGGTTTGTTTTTCCTTGCCCTTACCACATGGCTGTCAGCAATGCATATGAGGGGCATCCAGTCGAGCACAGTCGTGTGAGGGCCTTCCCATCAAATTCCAGAAACGCTCTGCTCTGTGAGGTTATTCCCAGGGAAGCTGGCAGGCACCTTAGTTGTTGTCACTATAGCCTCAGTCTACCAGCAGTGGTGTTTTCTACTTACTAATCCCAACTGTAGTTTTGTGTCCACCCAAACCCCAGAGAAATATTTCTGTCTTGGCTGGTTTCTCTGACAGACAGTCTTGGTTTGGCTCCATCCCAGAGGAGTGTTTCCAGGTTTCCCAGTGACTTTGGACCAACTCTGATCCAGGCAATATAGAAAAATTCTCTGTCATGCAGTAGGCTGCAACCACATTTTCTCCAGCAAGGACTGAATCCCAGGTTTGGAAGGCACGATCCTTCCACGTTGGTTCTTTGGGTATTCTCCCCAGGGAAGTCGTTTGAGGCTTTTTACTTCCTTTACAGATACTTTCCTATTATTATTAATAATTATTAATATTAAATAGCTACTTTTCAAATTGTACTATGTCATTTTTAAATGGAGATTAGAAACTGACTGATAAAATAAATAAATAAATGATAAATAAAAGAAGCTAAGGGATATTGGCTGATTATTGACTCCGTGGGGAAGAAGGAAACTATTTGGATCATTCTTAAATCCCATCCAAAAGAGTCCTGCTGAGATTTGAGCATAGGAGAGCTAATATTGTACTCTAAATTCTGCCTAAAGACATGTTAAAAAGTAGAGTCTTATCCAGTTTTGATAGCAGGAACTGTACTAACATAGAAATGGACCATGTTGGATCTACAGGGCTTCTAAACCTTTTCCCACTAAAATGCATATCATCAGGAAAAAATGACTCATTGTAGCAAGGATTTTAAACCAAAAGTGATGGACAGTAATGGAGGTAGCAGAGGAAGATCTCAGAGGTAATTCAGACGAATCCCTTTAGAAGATCATAGTCCTCATTCCGGGGGAATTACTGGAGGAGACTGTGTGTAAAAAGCAAAATTTAAAATTATACAAACAAATTTATAAAATATGATTAAAACACATAAAGATGGACTTCAAATCCAAGCATTTACAAGTATGTCATTCACATTATATCTTCCAAAAAATCAAAACATACTGATATTTTATTGGTAGAATTTACTCCAACTTTCCTCCTTTGCTATGTATCCTTTCTATGAGTGATTCCTAGAAGTTCTTTATTAAGTATGGTATTTTTAAATGTTTAAGATGAAAGTAAAATCCTTAAAAGTTTGCGTTCTTTTTAAATTGATTTTGTTTTCAGTAATATGTCTCCTAAGTGTGTCTTATATAAATAAAGTTTGTTCTCTCTTTGTGTGTTATATTTTATATATAGTTCCAATGAGCTGAAGGTATTTATTTCTAAGTGATATACTTCATGAATATACATTATGCTCATAGAAATCAGGTAGGTCATTCCAAGTTTTTTTTTTTCTTTTATACTTTAGACTGATATGTTAAGAATAAACAGAGTCGGGCATGGTGGCTCACACCTTTAATCTCAGCACTTTGGGAGGCTGAGGCAAGAGGATTGCCTGAGCCCAGGCGTTCGAGACCAGCCTGGGCAACATGGTGAGACCTCGTCTCTACAAAAAGAAAAAATTAGCTGGACATGGTGGCACACTCCTATAGTTCCAGCTACTTGGAAGGCTGAAGTGGAAGGATCGCCTGAATCCAGCAAGTCAAGGCTGCAGTGGCCGTGAGCGTGCCACTGTACTCCAGCCTGGGCTACAGATTGAGACTCCAACTCAAAAAAATAAATAAATAAAGAGACAAAAAAGTTGATTTCACCATCCTCACCATTGTCATTATTATATTATCATTTGATAACTAATTCTAATATTCTGACAGAAAATACTTACATGTAATTTGAATTCCTGGGTTAGAATTTACGACTACACTATAAGTTTAGAGTGTAGACCATTAAAAATCACCAACAGGAAATCAAATCAGGTTCAGTCCTTATCAGTGATAAATATATCTTCACTGAATTGTGATCTCATATCCACGATTCTAAAATACTTAAGTATGAAGATTCTTTTGGAAGGAAACTGTCTTTCTGCAACCTGCCTGCTGTGAACAATGTCAGATACAGGTTAATTGGTGAAGTCTGGAGATGATCCCTAAACTAAAAAATAATTGGTTACACCTTGCCAGTATATTGATGAGGATTAGTATAATAATTACATTTTTTACAGTATTAAAATATTTTCTGTAAAAATATAAGTTGAAAAAATACAAGCTAATTTATAAATCTTAAAATTCATTGTTCCCTGGAACTTTGAAGACCACTGACCTATAGGATTGAACAGAATAGGGGTTAGGTTAATTTTTAGGGTATCATTAGCATTAGTATTATTACATTCTATAAGATAAGAATTTATCTTTAACGATATACACCTTTATTCACTCTGTTTTTACTTGTCCTATTTCTCCCCCATGTACACACCCACAAAACTCATCAAGATTTTAGTTCCAATAGCTGTTCCAGGACAAATCTTTCTAATAGAAATCTCCCAGATAAGGATTGATTATAGCCTAGAATACGCATCTTGGGAGAACTGCATTGTATTAGCTCAAAACAAAATTATAGATTCATTTCAACAATGTTTCAGATTAATAAATGTTACATATTTACATATTTGCACTGAATTTAAGCTTGTGCCACAGGGAAATATATGGGTATTCTGATATATACATCAGTTAAAATTAATAATATAACCTATTTCAATATGCATTTGTTCATGTCTTTGGTGCATTCCCATTGGGTGCTGTTTTAGGTTCAGTTAGATATTGCACCAGGAAAAGTCAGACATCGATCTTGTGCTGCATTAATTGTAAGTTGAGCGGTTGGATGAACATCTTCAGTATCCTTTTTTTAATGTTGTCATGGGTGTCATCTCTGTTTCCAGCTTTTTGGTTTTATTGCAGTTTTATTTTCTGTAATTTTCTTGAAATGCGAAGGATATAGTTCTGCTGTGATAAATGAGATGGGGAACCCATAGCTCAGTCACTAGTTTGTTCATAGATTGACCATTGAATGTAAAGTATGTGATGCTAAGAACAATTTTGATGAGATCCATTGTTGAATGTGCAATGATTCATCCTTCTTTGTGAAGTTGTTACCTTTATGTCTTAGTGCTGCATCATTTTTCATGTTTCTCTCTTAATAAGCATCTGGAAGGACAGAAATCTTCCCAAAATATTGCCTAGACTAAATTGAATACAAGTGAGTGAGAGATATACAGTAATGTATCAGTAATGCCTATATGGTTAAACAGTTTAACTTCTTATTTTTAATAAGAATTTATAATGTGCTTTTGTATGGAAAGAAATCCTGTATTTCACTTCCATCTTCATTGTTAAATCTCTTATGCTTTTGCTTAAGAATTTCTTATCTTTGATAAACAATATGAAACATAAAACTCAGATATTACATATTGTTTACTGCAATGCAGCTAAAAAAAGGTCACTATTACTCTGGAATTTTATATATATATGTCTATATATAATTTATATAAGTGCACATATATAATTATATATTAGTTCATTTGAAAAATTAACTTCCTTTCAAATACCAAAAACGCTATTATCCCCTAATTAACTTTCTCCTCCTCAAAAAAATCTGATCTATTGACAAGAAGCCATGATTTTAAGTTCTTGTCAGAAAGAAAACAAGTGACCTCCCTGAGTCTGTTTATGCAAAGGAAAAGCAGATATAAAAATACTTATTATATATATTAGACACACACACACACACATATATATATATATATACACATGTATACACATAACATATGTATATACATACTTGTGGGGGGTTGGTGTATGTGTGTGTGTATGGCCTGGAGGTAATAAGACATGCCAGTGTAGTTCACAGGCAAATGAGGAAAATAATTCCAAAAAACAGAGAACCTGCAAGAAATATAAGAATTTGTACTCTACAAAGTTGCACCAGTGAAGAGTTGTCAGGGAATTCAGGGACCCTTACCTAGCAAAGGAGACACTGCCTACAACTATGTGAATGAAAGGAGCAATATTATAAAACATGAAAAGGTAATATTGCTATGCATAATGTTAATACATAATATTTGATTTACCCAAAAAACAAACAAAATTATCATAATCAAACTTTCAGATTGTTTTATTCAAAAACATGGAGAATCGCATTATTAAAATCTCAGTGAATTTTTATGGAATATAAATCATGTGAAAATTTTACAAACTAATTTTATGGAAACTCATTACTCTAACAAATATTAATATCTATGATAAATAAATAAGTAAGAACATCTAGGATATTTCTTGCACATTCCAATACAATGTCCTTACTAACTCCTTATCTTCTTATTGGTACCCAAAGTGAACAGGAGCTCAGATAATTTTTTCTAGGCTCTGCTTGCTACACTTTTCTTGCTCTGATCCAGTAGTCCAATTTCTTTTTATCATGCTTTCTTACTATTTTCTTTAAGTCCCCCTTATTTCCTAAGACATTCTTATTGTAGTTGGAAACTAATTTATCTATTTAAATTATGTTTCTAAGAGATGTTATTTTGGAAATATATCAGCCCAAAGAATATATGAACATAATTTCACTGGTTTGTACGTTTTCAAGAAGAAATTAACATATTACGGATCATTAAGCTGCCCAAATTATAACTTATTGCTGTCATACAATTTTTTTATTTGTTTGCTTGTTTGTTTTAATTGATAAGTAAAATTATATTTATATGATATAGAGTGATATTTTGATACATGAATACAATGTGTAATGATCAAATCAGGATAATTGGTATACCCATTACCTTAATCATTAATCTTTTTTGTGTTGGAAGCATTCATTATATGAAAAATAGGATAAATTATTGTTAACTAGAATCACTCTACAGTGCTATAAAACACTAGAGCATATTCCTCCTGTTTGGCTGTAATTTTGTCTCTGTTAATCAAACCTCTCCTTGCTGTCTTGCCCCCATCCCTCCAGTCTTTAGTAATAACTATACTTCTTTCTACTTCTATGAGAAAAAAATTTCATAGCTTCATAGCTTCATCAAATGAATGATCACATGTGGTACTTATCTTTCTGTTTCTGGCTTATTTCAGTTAACATAACGTTCTTTAGTCACATCTATATTGCCAAAAATGACAGAATTCTATTCTATTATTTGGATAAATAATACTTAATTGTGTCTATATATCACGTTTTCTTTATCCACTCATCTATTGATGAACACTAAGGTTTGTTTCATATCTTGACCAAAGTGATTAGTGCTGCAATAAACATGGGAGTGTAGATATCTCTATTATATATTAATTTTTCCTTAAATTTTATTAATTTAATAATTCTAATTATTTTTTAAACTCTTTTTTCTTCACCCAATTTGGACTATAGTGGCACGATCATAGTTCACCACAACTTCGATCTTCTGGTCTCAGGCAATCTTTCTGCCTTCCGAGTTCAGCTGGAACTATAGGCATGTACCACCATGCCCCAGCTAATTTTTTAAAATTATTTTTTGTAGAGATGTGGTCTTGCTATGTTACTCTGACTAGTATCGAACTCCTGGTCCTAAGCAATCCTCTCACCTTGACCTTCCAAAGTGCTGGAAGTACAGGCATGAGTCACGGTACCTGGCCTAATCTTTTTTCTTAGTTATGTCTGAAATATACTCTATGACATTCTGTGAGTTCTCAATGTTTTGAGAAACATTTATGTCATTTTAATATAAAATAAGAAACTAGGAAACACAGAAATATTCTAAAAAATGGGGGGCATACAAATATGTTCCCATTGTGACATGAATCCAATAGCTGACTAAGAGTGTCTGATAAATTTGAATTGTGGGGCAACAATTCTCAACTTTGGAGTTTTAACACATTAGAATGCTATTGATGGCAACTTATAAAGGGCTAGGAAACTAGAAAAGGTACAGGCTCTAGTGTCTGTTTTAATTCTGCCATAATGCTTAGAGAGCTATGTGCTACTGATATTAGCACATCTTTACCTGTTATATATGTTTAGTGTATTGATAGATGAGAGATGATAGATATAGATGATAGAAATAGATAGATAGATAGATAGATAGATAGATAGATAGATAGATATGAGAGGTAGATAGATGAGTACAACTTCCAAAGCTCCACAAACGTTAGGCAAGATTACTTCTCTCATGGTTGACACTTTCTGTTATAGATGGTTTTATTGCCCCCAAATTCATATGTTGAAGCCTTAACTCCCAATGGGATTGTATTTGGAAATGAAACCTTTGAGGAGTTGATCAGAGTTAAATGAAGCTATAAGGTTGGAACACTATTCCAATAGGATTACTGTGCTCAGTGTACTTTGATGAAGAAGAGACGTCAGGAGTATCTGAGTATGCAACAAGAAGATGGTCACCTGAAAATCAAGGAAAGAGCTCTCAACAGTAAGCGATCCTGCTAGAACCTTTGTTGTAAACTTCCAGTTTCCAGAACTTTGAAACAAACAAATTTCTCTTGTTTAATTCACCCAATGTACAATATTTTGTTATAGCAGTCGAAGCACATGAATATACTCCCCAAATCAGAATTTATAGGAGGCCCACGTTTCTCATTAGGGAAAAAATGTGAGTCATGCATGAACTCATTCCATACAACTTATCTCAATATTTCCTATAATCACTACTGACTCCTCAAAAGGAGGCTAGTTGTTAAAATTATAACCCATCTTCCCCATAGAGGTCCTCAGGACAAGTTTCACCCTGTGCTACTTCTCAGTTTACTCCAGTTTCTCTCAGATATTAAAGTCTTTCATTCTACCTCTCAACACCTGCATCCTTTAAGATCCCTTAAGATTCTGCACTTTCCCAAATATGACTCAATTTCCCATTATTTCTAATCTGTTCTGAGCTTTGGAACTCATAATCCAGTATTGGGTAATGCTAGTCTATATCAAAATTTTGCTGACGTAGTTCCTTCATTTACACATATGACTGAATCCCATTGGCTTTCAAAATTTATTGGCTCTCCGACAGCTTTTTTTTCAAGTATATAGGTTGTATTTTCCATACCAAAAATACTGTTCAATCATAAGGCAAAGTTAGTGTCTTCTTAGTATCCCATTGCCACTTATAGACCAAAGATTGTCACTTGTCTCCAACAAACAGTATATATACTTTTTGAGACAAACATCCAAAGTATATACCATCTTCATTCTTCCTTGTAGATATCCTCTTCCTTTTAAACACTCTTATTTGTTCACTAAAGATTATGATATTGATTAACTCTGCCTAAATTTATCTCACTAAAACTATTGATACTTTTGATACTCACCTAGTAGGTCTTCTAACACTCTGGCTTTTCAGTTTCTCAACCACATTACTTCAAATGATCAGTAATTCTATCTACCTCAAAAACTTACTTCCATGGGGTCTTAAAATATTCAGGCTGCTATAACAAGATGCCATATAGTAACTTATAAACAACAGAAATTTAATGCTTAAAGTTCTGAAGGCTGTGAAGTCCAGGTGCTGGCAAATATGATGTCTGGTGAAGGCCCACTTTCTGGTTCATAGTAACTTTATCACTAGAATATAATGTATCAACACTGGAAATCAGTTTCCTTCCCACCCAGAGTTGATGCTGTTGCTGGGTTTTTTTTTGTTGTTGTTTGTTTGTTTGCTTGTTTGTTTTATCATTGTCACTATTGTTGTTTGTTCATGTAGTGGCTTTCCAAAATTAATTATCTGGTCTGTATTCTATGTTGTAGCTAGTCACTGAAGTCTCTTTTCTGTTAGCTAAGTAGCCAGTCAATGATTAGATAAAGATGTTCTTATATGTTTCAAGTTACTATATCTTCCACTTGTTATGGTAGGGCTTTGTGTGTGCTGGAGCATGTCTTTAAGGGCCTAGCAGTTTAAAACGCTGCCTTAGCCTCTACTTTGTCTTTGTTCAGTATCTCAAAACCAACTAGAAATGATATATTGGGGTCTCCTCATGACTTTCCTGGACATCTTTTACAGCCCTGAATATAGCCATGGCCTGCTAGATACCCAAGAATATGTTGGAGATCTTCAAAGTCCCCTATGGACATCTTATTCTCCATATTTTTCTCTTAAGTTGTTTGACATTCTTTTGTTTGTCCCAGCATGTACACTTTTATCAGGCAGCAATGATGGTAAACATTTATCACAAACTGTTTTAATAAAAGTTCTGGTGATAAAGTCTATCAATAATTAAGCTCTGCAACAGGTCAAATACAGACAAGTTCTGTGAATACAGCTTTTCCAGCAAACTGTTAGAATGGTCTAATAGTGACAACCCTCCTTGTATGGGGCTTTGGGAGAACTTTAAATCTTTCTTTCTACTCCTTTTGTTGTTAGGTTGCTAGTTTTTACAACTTCCATGTTTATGAGGTTACTACTTTTTATTGTCACCTTGAAGTTGAGGAGAGGGGCATGTTCAAGTTAAAATGCCACCAACCTCACAGATCGGATTCAGGACTTTTTGTTTTTAACATAATATCTTCTCAAGTTGCTGAAACCCTTCAGTTAATTTCAGAGTTCTGAATAATTTAATTTTGTCACAATTTTACATTGCTTTTACTGGGTGTGAATTTTTCAATGTACTTACTCCATTATTCTGTAAGTATTCTTCCTTATTTGTAAATTTCTAAGTTCTGAACTTAAAAATATTAATAGACAACAGTCACAAGAAAGATTGATATGATAAAATATTTTGAATTAAATTATTACATTTTCATCCTCCAAGTCTTTGAACCCAATTAATTAAAAGTTAGTTTACTAGCCGGGCTCGGTGGCTCAGCCTGTAATCCCATGCCTTTGGGAGGCTGAGGTGAGTGGATTGCCTGAGCCCCACCTGGGCAATTTGGCGAGACCTCATCTCTACAATAAATCAAAAATCAGCCAGGCATAATAGCGCATGCCTGTAATTCTGGCTACTCAGAAGGCTGAGATGGAAGGATTGCCGGAGCCCAGCAGGTCGAGGCTGCGGTGGCCGGGAGTGGCCACTGCACTCCAGTCTGGGCAACAGAGTGAGACTCCAACTCAAAAAAAAAAAAAAAAAAGTTAGTTTACTTCAATTCGCTTATTATTTATACATCTCATGAAAGATATCAGTGTAATTTATAAATTAATCCTTCTATATAATGCTCAAATATTATTTCTGTACAACTCAAATTTCCTTTCTGTTTCATGTCATCATTCCAATTTTTCAAACAAATGTTCTTTTCTATGTTCTAAAAAGACAGTAAGGTGGCACTGTCATAGTCTATTTTCTGCCGCTATAATAGAATATCACAGATTGGGCAATTTACGCAGATAGAGATTTATTTGGCTAACAGTCCAGGAGGTTAGAAAGTTAGAAAGTCAAAGGGCAGGGCACTGACATCTGCTCGACCATCTGTTGAAGGCCTTCCCTTTATTATGGTATGGCAGAAAGCAGAAAGGCAAGTGAGTGCATGAGACAGAAAGAACTTGGACAGAACTTATCCTTTTGTCAGGAGCCCACTCCCTCAATAACTATCCCATTCACATGATAACATTATTAATACATTTATAAATCCAATCTTCATGACCTCATTACTTCATAAAACCTCACTTGTTAATAACATCATAATGGCAATTAAAATTTAACACAAGCTCTGGATCAAATTTCAACATGAATTCAAATCATAGCAAGCACATTTTTGTTTATTAATTATTCATGTATTTACTTTTTATTTTTATTCTACATATGACAATTATTGTAGACAATATACTATATAGTTTAAAACTTTACATTTAGCTTAATACCTGTGATTCAGATTAGATAGGTTTATTGTAATATATTAGCTATATGACTATTAAAGTATTTGAGGCCTCTGGTGACTTTATATCTTTATATTGAATTTGCATATCTTCCTGTCACTTACTTTTTTTTTTTTTTTTTGAGTGGGGGTCTCACTCTGTCACCCAGACTGGAGTGCAGTGGCCGCTCCTGGCCACTGCAGCCTCACCTGCTGGGTGCCGGCGATCCTTCCACCTCAGCCTTCCAGGTAGCTGGAACTACAGGCACGCGCTACCACACCCGGCTAATTTTTGATTTATTGTAGGGATGAGGCCTCACCAAGTTGCCCAGGTGGTTCTCGAACCCACGGGTTCAGGCAATCCACTCACCTCAGCCTCCCAAAGGCGCGGGATTACAGGCTGAGCCTCTGAGCCTGGCTCACTTTTTTAAGCATCCAAATTTATAGAAAAAGCAGTCAGTTTATAGTGGTAAATGGGAAGAAGAAAATTCATATATTTCTTGGATATAAGGTAAATACAGTGATAAAATGTTTCATGCAGATTACATATCTGATTTATTCAATCATGTACCTTTAGTCTAGAATAGAGACCATGGGATGTGATATACCCAAGTGGACTTAGAGTCTAAAATACTGAGTGATCTATCACAGAAACAAAGAACTAAGTATCACATGTTGTCACTTATAAGCGAATCTTGAACAATACTCGTAATACTATTAGAAAAGGATTGGCAGTAGTGGGAATCTGCCAGGGAAAGGGGTGGCACACCTCATCAACAAGGGTGCCTGCATAATGAACAATTGTATACCTAACCCTGAATTGTACCCCAAATTTTTAAAATAAAAAAATTTTTAAAAAAGAAAGCTGTGGGATTGGCAGTTGAGAGAAGGAGGGGCGGGAGGAGCATACCTCATCAACAAGGGTACCTGCATGATCAATGTTTATATACCTAACCCTGAATTGTACCCCACATCTTTATAATAAAAATTTTTTAAAAATGAAAAGAAAAAAGAAAGCTTTTTAAAACCTAATAATAATTTTGGTAATAATAGCCTACACTTTTTAATTGAAATTTCTCTCTCTTCAACTTTACCGAACATGTATTTATTTTCCATTCTTTTCAAAGTCTTATTATTGGTAGGATTATTTCCATTGGCTTTGACTCCTTTTTTGTAAACATGAACAATCATCCCACTTTGTAACTATTTTTGCATATAATATTCCCTAGATTGATAATCATTTTGTGTTTCTGTATTTTAAAACAATTTTCTACTCATGTACCAATATAACTACTGGGTTCTAGTACTATAAAATTGTGATGTGTTTATCATCTATGTTTATCAATATATAGCACCAAACTCTTAGTATTTATTTTATTTTGCTTTATTCAATATTTTATATTATTTATCTTTTTAATAAGGTTAGACTATTGCTTAAGATATGAAAAATGTGGTAGCATATTTTATACTACAAAATATAGTGTATATGTCTGATATTTTATTGTTATTATTATTTATCACTTAGTTAAAATATATTGGATTACTTACAATTTATTACTCCTTGGAATCAATAGTATGTACGTGGTTACTGATACATTCAATTAGAAAACATTAATATTATTGAAAACTTGACAGGACTGAAATATAAGTTTAACTTAGTAATAGAAAAATGACATTATGTGTCAGATGCAAAGAACTGCTGCCTGGATTCTCTCAGTGGTAATTGTTGACAAAACAGATGGTATTTTGAGATCTGCATGCATCCAAAGTTGCTGAATGAAAATATCCAAAGAGAATATTTTCATCTGCCAACTTAAACAGAAATAATGGGAAAAATAGCAGGAGCGAAGTAGTTTTCTGAATTGGATACTACAATCACATTTTGGCAAAATCCTGACATTATAAAAGTCTAAGAATACACACTGTACAGGTAACTTAAATTCTTGAGAGGTCCATGGCATGTACATTCTTTAGAGGGATAGATAAATGAGATTCTATAACAAATAACAAACAAAACTTCTGAAACAGTAATGAACAGAAGAAAGAATATATAACATCAAAAACAAATTACAGTTTTAAACATATATGTCAAAGTTAATCAATCTGAGAGAAACTCACCAAAAACAATAAAATCATTCTCAAAGACAATAAAAATCAATAGCTGCCATTAAATTAAAGTTATTTTAAAGTAAAAATTGAATAGGAAAATCAGCAATGCTTGAAATATGAAAATCACAAATACTTGTGCATATACACACAACTCTCACAGAGAAATATTATAAAATACATACACATTTTCTATGCTTGTGCATCATAAAATACCTATTAATATCCATGGAAAAATTTGTAATTTCAGAGTACAGTAACTATGTCTGTCTATCTGCCTATCTCTCATCAATCTATCTATCATCTATATCTATTATTTATCATCTATCTAGCTATCTTTACACACACACACACAAATAAAATAATAAAATATTATATGTGCAAGGGCTGTTGACCACTATAGCAAATTATATTGCAGTTAATGTGAAAAATTTTATTTACATCACTTTCAATAGAAATACAGCTTAGGAGCAAAGTTTCAAACATTCAGAGTCATTTAAAACTTCAAGACAACTAGATGTGATGTTCCAGCAGATTGGCTAATCTTTTGGTTTGGTAGAAACAAATTCTTTCTTTAATATTTCAAATCACCAAAGGGAAGCCCAAACTTTACCTGTATGATGGCCACTTGCATACCTAATCCTGAACTGTACCCCACATCTTTAAAACAAAATTTTTAGAAAATGAAAAAAATATTTCAAATCATTGAAACAAAAAATTCAGAGCAATTTTAAAATACATTATGCTCTCATAAAAACTACCTACAGGCCACAATTTGTAATCGTATCACTGCCTCTGTGATAATGAGCATTTTATTTTATTTTATTTTATTTTATTTTATTTTATTTTTTGAGTTGGAGTCTCACTTTGTCGCCCAGACTGGAGTGCAGTGGCTGCTCCCGGCCACTGCAGTCTCAACCTGCTGGGCTCCGGTGATCCTTCCGCCTCAGCATTCCAAGTAGCTGGAACTACAGGCGCGCACTACCACGCCCGGCTAATTTTGATTTATTGTAGAGAAAACTTCTCGCCAAGTTGCCCAGGCGGGTCTCGAACCCTCGGGCTCAGGCAATCCACTCACCTCGGCCTCCCAAGGTGCAGAATTACAGGCTGAACCACCGAGCCTGGCGAGCATATTATTTTAAATGTCACAGTTTTACATCTGTAAAATGGGATTAAAGTATCCATCTTTAAAATTTCTTTGTGAATATTGTTAAATTTTTAAGACCATACATTAGAAACTCATTAAAATATATGTTATGATTAATATAATTGTTTAAGATAAAACAGAATCAATTTTTTTTTGGGAATTACTTCAATGAGTACAACTCATAAAAATGATTATTAATCATATTAATTCTAATAGATTCTAGCAGCCATTATAATTGAATGACTCATTACTTACCAAGAAGTAAGTATATATTAATAGTGAATGAGGCTCAAAATGTTAAGAAAGCTCACTCCTTTGGTAGAAAATGTCAGTAGTTGCAAATTAATTAACATAACATGAGGAGAGGTCAGGTGGCCTTTGCTTTCTGCTGCAACTTCACGTACCACCCATATTTCAGGCACTCAGAAACTCAAGCCATAATGAACAATTTTGGTAGTCTGCCAAAAGTTCCATACTCTATCTCACATCTTGCATTCTATATGTGATACTCCTTCCTTCTTCTAAAATGTGAATTTAGTAATACAACTCCTCAAAGAGATGCAAAAGCTTGACAATGCCCCTTCCAAGCACTTCAATATGCTACTTATTTCTCCACTTGCATCTCTGTCTTTCTCTTCCTTATACTCTACACTTCTATTTGATAATCATTGAAGATACAGTCATTGTCTTTCCAGTTTCTGGATATTTACAGTTGCTATTTGTTCTCTCAAAACAAATCTACCTCCTATTTGAAGATTAACTCTTGATCATAGTCCTAATCTGTGCAGACCAAATTGTTGGCTAAAGAAGGGTAGTGAATTTCTCATATAGAATTATGCACTAGGTTAGCCAAGAGATTGTTAAGTAGGAGGAAAAAAACAGTGTATCTGTTCAGGGTCAAATAGTACATATCATAGGGAAAAATGTGTAGTACTCTGAAGTCTCTGACTTTATTCTTCTTCCTCTACCTAAGATTCCTTTTCCATATTTTTCCTCTTATCACCATTTGTCCAAAACAAAATGCATTGTCTTCCTTTTCAAAGCCTTTCTTTAGTATTCTGGGTTGGAAAATCTTCAATATTTAATGTAGCATTGCATACTATAAAAATTGTCTGGTTATTTGACTTATCCAAGCATTTATTTTAAATTCTCAACATTCAAAGTTAGTTTTGTGTATCACTAACAATTAGCATGGTAATCTTACAATCAAATTGCACCATATAATGCTTATTGAATAAGTAGTTTTATACAGATCTTTTAGGTTTAAACAAATGAATATGTACTGATTGCTAATCTGGCTTTATCTGTGTAGCCAACATGTTCCAATTCAAGATATCATCAACTAGCAAATTAATAATCAAGTTACCACATTTGTTTCAGTTTAGAAAACAATAAAAATAAATAGAAACAAGTATCTAGCTTCTCTAGATGTAATCAAATTAGTAAAAATACATCAGTCCACAAATTTATGTCATAATTATCTAAGTTGTCCAAGCTACCCTCAGTAGGTCTAACAACCCATAATCCTCTTGCATGTTCAGCATTTAACTTCAACCAAACTCATATGCAACTTAAATATCATTTTTGACTGCTATTACCAGTTAATATCCAGGCATTTCTTCCAGATACACTCTACTACACTTTATTACTCACATAAACATTGAATTTCTATAATTTCTTAAATGAATTTCAGTGCATAGTACAATTACTATTCTACAAATAACTGCAGAATTTTATTCTAAATATTGAAAAATATATATAGATGTTTCTAGAATATACTTCTATCACAAGTTATTTTTATTTTGTTTTGTTTTAATCAAGTCTGAAACAAAGTATGACAGTGGTGGTAGAAACAAAAGGAGGAAATATATTATACAGACATTACACATGCTTAATCAACTACAGTTTGCAATTCATAGGATATAGTAGGAAAGAAAATGTAGTAGGGGTTGGCTAAGAATTTAAGACTAAGAATAATGGTACAATGGAAAAAGACAAAATGGATAACACACTAATTTGGATGAACAGGAGTGTTTAATACAGGAAATGTTGAATTGAGTAGGTCCTGAAATTTTCAAACAGAGATGACAATTTGACAACCAGAAATGTGAAACTAGGATTTAGGAAAAAGGTTGACATTATATCACAGAGTTAGATTTCAGAGCCATTCTCATGGATGTGACTGTTGATCAGAGGAGTGAGAACTTTTATACCCACATTTACTATGATGAGTCAGTAAAGAAAATAGTTACTGGAAAATAGGTACTGGAAAAGAAAATAAAGACAAAAATAGTTTTCAAAAAGAGATACATTATTATTCATCACTGCAAATAGCACATAACAATACTGAAAATTTTGAGTGAATAAATGTATAATTGATAAAATAAGGTCATGTTGTAAAGGAGTTTAATATAATCAGAAGTAAAAAATGTTCATTTACATCCAAAAATTATCAAATTTATCCATACTTTCCTCATGGTAGAGAATTGAACGGATGTCCAATGTTAAACACTTATACAGTAGAATTTACTAAAAGATACATAGAATAAACTTAGAGAATCTCATTTGAAACGTATTTTGAAGTATATTATAGTGAGATTTGTAACTTTGTCCTTTTTTATAGTGAGACTAGTATTTCTTAGTATTTAATTTCATCCAAAAGTTGGAGGTATTTTCTTTAATATAATTAAAATGGTGAACTATTCAAAGTTGAACATGATTCAACAAATAAAACAAATCTACAATTTGTGCCACATTAACAATAAGGAAGCAAAGGAACTAGATTAGTGGATACCATTGTGAAAAAGAAAAATGAAATGTAAAGAAAAATGCTACCAATTTCTTAACTTGTAATAAAACCACTGTAATCAAGAAAGTGTGGCATGGGTGAAAGAATGAATACATAGACCAATAAAACAGAATAAAGAGTACGATCCACACAAATATGAAAAAAAATATTTGATAAATATGGAAAAACAAGAAAGAAAGGAGAATCTTTTCAGCAAGAATTTGAAGCAATTAGATATATATATGAAAATAAATAAAATAAAAATAAACTTTAAATTAAACCTCAACCAAATTAAAAACAAGCTCAAAATATATCATAGGTCTGTATGTAAAACATTTTCAGGAAACTATGGAATTTCTAGAAGATATCATAGAAGAAAATCTTTGTGACATAGCAGAAAATCTTTGTGACTTGTGGTAAGACAAAGAGTACATGACATCAAAAACATGATCCATGAAAGAAAGTTTATACATAAATGTTATCAAAACTACAAAAAAACCCCCACAAAATATCCCTAAACAAATTTCTTAAAAGTAAATTATACTGTAGAATAAAATATTTTCAAGTTGAATATATGACAAAGAACTTATATCCAGACTATATGGAGAACTCTAAAATCCTCGGCAGTAAAAAATTTAAAAAATCAAGTTAGAAAATTGGCAAAAGCTATGAACAGTCATTTCACTAAAGAGAATATGCAGATGACAGATACATGAAAATGTTCTCAGCATTAGGAAAATGTAATCAAACTCATCGAGACACTGATAAATGTTTTTTAGAAAAGGTGACCTTAGAAATGTTGACAATACCAGAAGCTGAATGAGGATGAAAAGCACCTGTATCACTCATTTGTGTTTGGTGTTACTACAAAAGTGACACAGTTACTCTAAAACTTGATTTGGCAATTTATTCTGAAGTTACATCTACATGAACAATATGAACGAGCAACCTCATCTCTGGGGTTTTACCTTAGAGAAATGAAAACTGATTTTTAACAAAAACCTGCATTCCAGTATTTATAATATTTTCATACATAATTTTTCAAGTTGAAACTACTCAAATTTCCCTTTAGCAGGTGAATTAATAAAAAATTGTGGTGAATCTAGAAAATTTTCAAAAACTCAGGGAATAAAGAATGAAAAAACTTATGGTTTGCATAACAACTAAAATGAATCTCAAAGGCATTATGCTGAGGATAAAATCAATCTTTACAAGTTTCATGTTATATGACTCAATCTGTGTGACATTTTTGGAAAGACAGCACTATAGGGCTAGAGATCAGATCATTTATTGCCAGGGACCAGGTGGGCAGAAAGTGTGACTATAAAATAGAAGCATGAGGAGATTTTTTTGGTGTGCTAAAATTGTTCTGTATCCTGGTTATAGTGGTATATACTTCTGTACATGCATTAAAGTTCATAGGACTGTGTGTTAAAAGAAATAAAAAGTAATTTTTACTATCAATCAGTCAAAGAACAATCTAAGAGATCATAAAAGGCATCAAATTTAATCCCTTCATTCAAGCATAACCAAAATAAGGCATTGATAGAATATTTCAGTTGTCTAATATCATACCATCATGTAATAATAAAATTAAGACTCCTTTTACAGTTTTGACTGACTATAAATGTTGGAACAAACCTGAAGCTTCCTGACACTGGATCTAATTGTGTTCCCTGTACTATTACTTTAGGTAATGAAAACGGGTGGTCAATTCTCTAATATGTAAATCTTTTAAAAGGTTTGTTGCAATTGATATGTTCTCAGATAATCTTTAAGTTAGAAGACAAATTAAAATGATCTGAAATGACATTTTTCCCCCCACCTTGGTATCTCAACTATCACCCAAACCATACTATCATATTTTTCAGCTTATTTCTTGTCAATGAGCTGTGAAAAAGATGAGTATTGCCATGACGTTCTGATTGATCATAAGCACTGGGACAATCTACAAAAAGCAGAAGATTGAAACAATTGGAAATACCTCAATAACTCTAGAATGTGCCAAATGCTGAGTCAGAGATACATGAGGGAAGAAATCATTTGCTTCTTGTTCATGATTTGAGTCATCTTCTGCTCACTCAGCCATTTCAGAGAAGAAATTGCAACAACCAGCGCCACAGAACAGTTGGAAGTCACAGTTTATCTTTGGGTGGTTAAAAATCAATTGTAGTGAAAAAAAAAAAAAAACAAGGACAAATAGATAGTGCTGCTCTGGCCAAATAGCAACAACAAATAACAGTTTAAATGTTATTGTCAAGGAAAGAAAAAAATACTAACAAGTCAGCAAAAAAGCAATTAAAAAAGCAGAAATAGATGTAGAAAAATAAAATACATGAACAGTTAAAAGATTTAATTATAGCTAACTCAGTATCAAGTATCCTGGCAGGCCTTCAGGGAATAGACAGGACAAAAACATACTGTATTTGTTGAGAGGAGCTTGGACTTATAAAAATATCGAATTTTGAGAGAAAGCATATCTAAATTATGTCATCAAATTATTTTATTGGCCCAAAAATCCAAAACATGTAGCAAGGTAAATTAACCAATTAATTGTACTATGAATAAGAGTAGCTTGGAACCTCATGGGATTGCCTATCAATAATTAAAATTCAAAATAGAAATAGGTAGAAAAATTATTTTTCATTTTTAATGTTCAAAACACTACTTACCATAGTTAATATGTTAATATGATATATAAAAATCTACCTACTTACCTGTATTATCTAATGAAGTTCCATTAAAAAAATATATTCACTAGAATTTAAACTCCATGAGTTTAGGGTTATTTCTTTTGTTCATTGATTTAATCCACATATCCAAAACAGAGTCTGTCACAGAGTGTGTTTAAAAAATAATTGATCCTAAACCAAGTGAAGTGGGGTAGCCAAATCTTCACTTATATGTAAACCACTTATGTACCTAACCCTGACTTGTATCCCATATATTTAAAATAAAATGTATAATAATAATAATAATTTATCCAGAAATTTATACTTGGTGAACAACAGATACTTTAACTTTTTTTTGCACAATTCAGACTGTTATCTTAAATGTCAGTTTTCCTTTTGGTAATATGTAGCATTAAGTTACTATAAAAATATTAAAATGGATAAATAAGTATTTTTTAATGTTCTTAAAATTATTTAAGAGCCTATATAATAAAAAAAACCCCAACACCTAGATGAAGAAAGATGTTTATTAAACCAACATCTAGTTGAAGAAAGAAATTTAGAAGGATAAGCAGAAGACTGAAGCCTCCTTTGCCTCATGAGCATTCATGATCATACTTATCCTAAATCTGATGACTTCAGGGCTACCAATGACTGTCAAGTAAAAAGAAAATAATAGGAACCTGTCCCTCAATTAATACCAGATAGAATCCTCATGTTAGAGCGATCTAGAAGTCAACTCATACCCACTCCTATGATGGGCTTACATAACTTATGAAAGACACCCAGTTGGTACACTAAAAAAGTTCATTAAACTCAATCAGGATAAAAGAGAGAGAGGAGAGAGGGAGAGAAAAACAGAGGATGAAAGAGACAAAGAGAGAAGGTAGAAGGGAAGAAAGGGAAGAAACATGGAAGAATTCTTACCTAGACATATCTCAGATAAACTGCAGGAGATAATAAAGACAAATAAATACAGAAATCAGTCATAAAATAAAAAAACAATTTTCATGGCGTGACAGAAAGATATTAACAAAATGAGTACAGTAATATATGAAGGTAATGCTACATTTTAATTAAATTTGACTAATCTCAGAAGTACAAAGTTATATCTCATTAACAAATAGGAAGTCCGAGTTATAGGTAGTTTAAGTACTTGCCACACATTACACAAAAGTAAATGATAAAGCTTGGATATGGTACATATCCAGCCTTCATAGAACTCTAGTGCTGTACTGTCTTGAGGAGGTGATGTCGCCTCTCTCTATAACTTATCTTCCTGATCAGTAAATGTAGGATATAAATATTTACGAGTGAAGTATATGGCATACTGCCTAAGCAACATAACAACCAATAAATAAACACGTGCTGGATATCCAAAGAAGTAGAGGGGCAGTCCATGACACTGATTCTCAGCATTTGTCTTGTAGTTGTTTTTCAACCTTATTGTGCCTGATATATAATTAGTGGACAAAAACAGACATCATTTTTTGATGTTTTAATGCATCACAGTCATAGGATCATAGTAGATATCTTAGTTTTAAAATAAATGCTAATATTTCTATTCAACTCACATAACATCAGTACCATTTACTGTTCCTTTAAGACCTATTTTATTTCCACTTCATATTTTTAATCTATATATCAAGATGTTCAATTTTTTGTGAATTTGTAAACCCTTTAACTTTCCAAAAGTGTGCTGGGAGAGATATCTTATCAATTGTGAAATTTACAATGATTCACAGTGTGATTACCAGCAAATAATAAGTGCTAAGTATATAGTGATGAATTAAATAAATTAATCCATCAGGACAGTTCTATAAGAAAATCAAAACTGGGTTTTGAGCTGATATTTTTAAACTTTGGCTAGGCAGAAAGAAAAAAGGCTTTCCTGTTTTTTTTTTTTTTCCAGAGCCATTATGCCAGCATTTTTATGAAGACAATGTAGAGTATTTGCATTTCAGCCATAGCAGGTAGTATGTACACAGGTTCCCCCAAAAATCTTTCAAATATTTCACAGTTCTCCTAAACTGACATAAATGGAAGTTGTATCTTTATGTAGAATATGATTTTAATGGCCTATTTTTGTATCATTAATGGAATGAAGATATAGTTACAAGTGTTTTGAATATAGAAGAATAACCCAAGTGGAAACTATCCTTTAGCTTAAATCAAATAGATTGGAGCTCTCTAAGTTTTTCACATTCATTTTAAAAATCCCTTACTGCAGTATTTAAAGCAATGTTGCACCTGCTTAATGTCACACTGAATATCAAATGCATATGCAAGCTCTGTCTTCAAGGTTCTCTTCTAAAATTGGTGATATTCCACTCTAGAGATAGAAAACAATGGGGTGGGGGAGAATAAGACATTTTCCTTATTTGAAAGCAGATGTACTTTTCTTTTTTTTTTTTTTTTTGTTTTGTTTTTGAGTTGGAGTCTCACTATGTTCCCCAGGCTGGAGTGCAGTGGCACGTTCACAGCCAACCCCCGCGATCCTGCTGGGCTCCCGGGATCCTTCTGCCTCAGCCTTCCAAGTAACTGGAACTACAGGAGTGTGCTACCACGCCTGGTTATTATTATTATTTTTTATTTATTGTAGAGATGAGGTCTCGCAAAATTGCCCTGGCTGGTCTGGAACCCGCAGGCTCAGGCAGTCCACTCGCCTCCGCCTCCCAATGTGCTGGGATTACAGGCTGAGCCACCGAGCCCGGCCCAGATGTGTTTTTCAAAGACAATTTCTTTCTCATGATGTCTATGGCTATGCAATTCAATAAAATCTGGGATGCATTAATGGGAGGAGATCATACACATATTAGGCACTAAAAATGTTTTAAACAACTAGTTATTCTTAGAGGAAAAACAGCTATAGACTTTAGCAATGTTTCTATAGAAAGTGAAATAATTAATCTTCCAGAACTTTGGCGAAGTAGTTAAGCTCTGAGGATAGAACTAGAGTATCAATATGCAATTAAAAAAAGAAAACTCTAATATGCAATTTTAAAACCTTTAAGCCGGCCTCGGTGGCTCAGCCTGTAATGCTAGCACTTTGGGAGGCCAAGGAGAGTGGATTGTCTGAGTCTGCAGGTTCGAGACCAGCCCTGGCAAATTGTCAAGACCTCGCCTCTACAATAAATTAAAAAAATAGTCGGTGTGGTAGCACGCGTCTGTAGTTCCGGCTACCTAGAAGGCTGAGGCGGAAGGATCGCTGGAGCCCAGCAGGTTGAGGCTGTGGTGGCCGGGGCATGCCACGGCACTCCAGTCTGGGCAACACAGTGAGACTCCGACTCAAAACAAAAAACAAACAGACAAAAAAACTTTAGCATGTAGAAGCAATACACTCTACAAAAAATTTACACTGTTTGTATAAGATTAAAGAAACCTCAGAAATATCCATGTCCAGTTAAAATAGTTTTACAAGATTCAATGATCATCAAACCAGGACAGTGCTGGCTTTGAAGTACTAGAGAGCTTAAAGTTATGAAACAGCTATAATCAATCATCAGTGCCACAAATAATCCTTTGAAGTGTGTTGTTCTTCATTCCTTGTGAGCTGAACTCATTTCTAAGACCTTTAGTGCCCATGAGAAGCAGGAGCAACTTCACTAGACGTTTGCATCTAGAATGAGAGAAAAATTCATTTAAAAATGACTTGGACTTTTAAGTCTCAAATTTGGTAATAGAAACAAGCAGAAAATAAGTAAGCACAGAATTAAATTAATCAAATATAACAGCAAGTAGGGAAGCAGTAAATGAAAGAGAGGAAGAGAATGGGGCAGAAGCTATATTTTTTTTAAATAGCACATTACTCTGGAATATATTCTTCACACCAATGCTATTTTGTTTTCTTTCAAAGGTATATCTTTATTTTTACTATTGATTTTATCTCTGTATACCACCATCAATACCCCCTTCATCAATTTTGTCTACATGATTATAATTTCATAATAATTATTAGCATTCATATTATTTCTGTTTAATGTCTAAAACTTGTAACAATGATAAGTGCACTAGAGATAAACATATAAGCTTTAAAGGTACAAGTGGGGATAAAATATGATGTGGATCTGAAAGAAACTGGCTAGAATATATACATAAATAAAGATTATAAATTTTGGTGGCATGCTAAATCAATACCAGTCCTCAGTGAGGTGAGTTTCCAAAAATTTTAACAGGTGCTGCAAATAAAGAATCTGATGTGAAAGTAGAATCTGTGGCTTTCAGGAAAGTTACCTAAAATAAATGGTTCAATAAGAATGTGGACATACATTTCTGCTCAACATAAAACTATTAAGCTTCATATTTGCTATGTTTTTGTGAGTTTACATTTCATCAATATAGAATGAACACCATGCCCCATCTACGATGTTTTATATTAAATTATAATTTTATCATTTTAATATTAACAAGTAAACATTTGTTTTCCTTTTTTTTTTTTTTTTTTTTTGAGTTGGAGTCTCACTCGGTCACCCAGACTGGAGTGCAGTGGCCACTGCAGCCTCGACCTTCTGGGCTCCAGCGATCCTTCTGCCTCAGTCTTCCAAGTAGATGGAACTACAGGTGCGAGCTACCACGCTCAGCTAATTTTTGATTTATTATAGAGATGAGGTTTCACAAGTTGCCCAGGAAGGTCTCGAACCCACGGGCTCAGGCAATCCACTCACCTCGGCCTCCTAAAGCACTGGAATTACAGGCTGAGCCACCGAGCCCGACTGTTTTTCTTTAACATGTACTGACAAACTCTTTTACAAACTGTTTCCAGGAGGATATATACTATGTACTTTTGCAAATTACTTGTAAATATCCCCGATTTTCATTATGATTCAGGGATTTAGCCTTTTACATTATTATACTAATATACTTATTCTTACTACTTTTATTGTCTTGCCTTTCCCTGCCTTGTCTTTTTCCTCTTCTTTGTCATAAATAAAATATAATCTAAAAAGTAATTTATATTTCTGTAGTAACTTCAAATATTCCTGAAAGTATAGTAACATTTATATTTTTCTAATTTTCAGAATATAAACTCTCCTTTTATGAACACTGAAGAAATCCTCACAAATTCATATTGATCAATTATAAATAATAACATTTGTCTGAAAATTAATGGCAGAAATGGTAGCATGAATCATATGTCTTCACTTGCTATATCATTGAAATTATATTTTTTAAATTATTTTTAAATTTTCTCTTCTCCATCGTATTTATATGGGAATATTTATCCTTTGGGTTCACCTTAATATTCAGTACATGGATTACAGAATATCTGTATGAAATCATGAAAGATAAAACAAGAGGAAAATGTATCACTTAGAGCGCTCAGAATTTGATGTGAAAAGATTAAAGAAAAAGAGGATTCTTCTTTGGGGGAAAATGTGTGTGTGTGTGTGTGTGTGTGTGTGTGTATGTGTGTGTGTGTGTGTATGTGTGTGTGTGTGTGTGTGTGTGTATGTGTGTATACTCATGCGCCAGAAATAAAGTTGTGGGATTCGATTCTTTTCTTTCTTTCTTTTTTTTTATGATGTAAAACAGAAGGACTCTGGTAGATATTTGCCAATCTTTTTTTGCCATCCAGTAACTGAATGTCTGAACCTCTCCTACTTTTGGAACACTCCCCACCTTACAGGGCAGAGCTCTTATCTCATCTCATCATAACAGACATGCTTCTAAATTTCATCAGTTATATAAATTTGCTGTAGATTTTTATATAAAGTGGTAAGGATTATAGAAAATTCATTCTAATGCAAGTAGCAGGAGTTGAGGGAATAGCATCTATCCAGAGAGGTCAATGATTGAAGTTCTAGCAGTCATATTAAATAAAGAATGTCAGTTTTATTATGAGAGTACACTAATGTGTTACTTGAACAATGTGTTCAGTGCCTTTCAAAGCACAAGCTAAAACCTATAATAAAGAAAGAAAAGTTAATAATTTTGTGAGAAAGATTAGAGGATAACATACAGAAAATTATAATAAATATGAAATACTAAAAATTATTTTCGGAATAAAACAAAATATTTCAATTTTCCCCAACAATATAAATGAATTAATTTATAGCATTAAAAGACACAGACCATCTGGTAGGTCAAAATAAATTAAAAAAGAGAATAAACACAAGAAAATCTTAGTATATCTGCTTAAAATTGATTTAAAACAAAACTAGAAATTGTGTCCTTTATAAGGAACTTAATTAGGTTACCATGTATTATTTTAAGTCAATTTATCTCTCAGCCATCTGCATTCATTTGAATTTTACAAGAAATGTAGGACAGCTATTCCACAATCAGCCAGCACTCTAATCATCTTAGCACCAATATAAAGGATGGGTTTTATTTTGCTGCATAAAGAAATATCAATATCTATAAAATATAAATAGCAATGATACAGACCCGAGTTCAGATAGTGAAAGAGTGTTGTTGTGTCTGTCAGGTGAAAGACAATGACTTCTTTAGTTTTCCACCTTTTTTGAAATACAGGGGTAAAGCCACTGACATCTCAAGAATTGAATAATAGATTTCAGACTTTTTTGTTTGTTTGTTTCCTCTAATAAAGTGACTATATCTGGCACAGCAAATTTTAAAAATAATAATTTAACTTACAATATATCATTATCATTTTCCAAGGCACATTTGAATTATAGACTAGCCAAATGTTTCTTTTTAACACACATTCTTCCAGACTAAGACTGAATTATTATCTAAGACTGTAATTATTACCTCACTGAAGTCTTAAAATAGCGTTAGCAGGTAAGTAGTATTTTTTATTTGCACTTACAAATAAGAAAATGGAAGAGTAAAATATAAAAAAACAAAAACAATTTGTCCTAGAAAATACAAATAGTAAGTGGTCGACTTAAGTTATGAACTAGGGTGTCTGTTTCCCTTAACTATGTTCTTAACTGTACCATGACTCCTCCAGGTATCTTGGTCAAAAAGTGATCAGTTCCTGATTAATTACATCCATGCCTTTAGTTACTCAAAATGTAAGAAAATGTTTGGTTTTCTAGTAAAAGGAGACTCATACTCTTCAATTTGACACTTTTTTATTATAGTATTTTGTATTTTATTACTTATACAAATCAATGTAGTAGAATTTCCAACTTTATCTTTTCCCACTATATCACAAAAGTTGTTTAATAAAACATTAGGTGTCTTTGCAATTCTTTAAGTCATCTAAATCATCCAATAATTTTTACAGTGCCATATATTTTTAAATTTATGTGTATAATTTTCACTTTAGAAAGCAAATTTTCCAACAAAAATTGTTACAATAATTTAGAAAACCACTTAGTCAAAGTTTAAGTCTTCTTTTAACTGACCCAATAAGAATTAACAGATTTTTTTTGTTATCCCAGATTGCTAACATATATTGAGCCAAGGATTTTGAACTTTTATTTAACTTCAAAGTCAATTAGAAGCCACATGCTTATTCCACCTTATTTCAACTATTTATGCCCATTATACTGTTTAATGTCAATGACTACTGAGTGCCTTAAAACTTTGCCTTCTCAGTCTAATCCTGCGCCTTTGGGAGGCTGAGGTGAGTGGATTGCCTGAGCCCGCGGGTTCGAGACCTGCCTGGGCAGCGAGACCTCATCTCTACAATAAATCAAAAAAAAAAAAATCAGCCGGATGTGGTAGCGCATGCCTGTAATTCTGGCTACGAAGGCTGAGGTGGAAGGATCGCCAGAGCCCAGCAGATCGAGGCTGCGGTGGCCGGGAGTGGCCACTGCACTCCAGTCTGGGCAACAGAGTGAGACACTTGCCTTCAATCGAAGTTATATTATTGCTGATCAAAGTCACTAATTTTATTATCAATTTTCTGCCTCTAAACACTGTAGTCTACTTGAGTCTTTTGCTTTGTTTTGTTTTTTTGGTAGTGTTAGCTTTCTGTACTATTAGCTACAGTCTTACTGGCAGATTTCCATTTTCTGTTGCCTCAATGTGACACCAAATACCATATCAGTTTTCATAGATGCCACAACACAATACATGTTTGTTAGTTTAAGAATCAAATAAATTAGTTGAAGGATATCCCACAAATCTCTAATATCATCAGGAAGTTAGAATCAAAAGTTGATCCTGTAAACACAATACTGCTGTTTACAGACAATACAACTCACATCAATGAGGTCAGAAAGCTTTGCAACTGCTGCATTCAAAAAAATTCCAGTGTCACATCATCAAAAGATTAAGGCTTTCAGTGCCTTCTTTCTCACGTTGCTCATTACTTAAAATATCACTGATTACATTTCATTGACAGTTCCTCAGTCACATGTATCCAATCGCCAGAGGGATGAGAAGCTGAGAGAATAAATTTTGACTTTCCCTTTAGAAAAATAACTTACGAGAATTTCTTCAAACATAGAAAATGTATGTTCAAAACATTCTTCTTACAACAAAGATAATAGTCAAAAATGTGTAAGTGTTCTCAGTCTTTGAATATTAAAAACTCCAATGTTCACTTTTTATTTGAATTATATATGAATTGACATAAATTCATTATTTTTACTAAGGGATTTGTTTTCAAGTTTTGAGTATAGCAGATTAGAATCTGAAATTACTCTGGTTATTCTACCTATTGTACAAAATCTTCTATTCTTTGTTTTAACTAATTTTCAACAAGTTCTCTTTATCACTGAAGTCTTGAAAATTCATTAGAATACAGCAAATAATTTTATTGGATTAATTTTTGTATTGTTTCTTCTCAGATATCAATTGGACTTTTAATCTGGAGGCAAAAAACTTTATTTATTTTGGAAAAATAATCCTCTTATGATCAACTCTTCTCTTTTTACTACAAATTTTTAAATATTAGTTTTATTAATTCTATTGTATCACTTAATGCCTTACTCTGTATACTTTTATAAGACATAGAGATTTTCTATTCAGGTATTGTAGCAAAATATTTTTTGTCAAAACTGAGTGAGGGGCACAGTGACCCAGGTTCATAATCCCAGCACTTTGGGAGGTCGAGGCTAGATAATCAGTTGAGGTCAGGAGTTCAAGTCTAGGAAACATAACAAGATCCGGTCTCCAAAAATAAATACAAATAATAAAGAAGATGCTTTTGAAAAAAAATGAATTAAGATTCAGAATGAACTGCAACCAAATACAAAGATACATTATCTTTTTTTATTTAATAACATTGTACACTATCTCATCCTCAGTGAGAATCCTGCTTTTCTGTTTGTCTTTACATTTCATTTTCTTGATTCTTCTCCTACCTTTAAGGTTACTCAGCTACCTATGTTGTTAGTTTTTTACCCTAAACACTAAACAAGATTATGTTACATGTCTCTTGTCAATTTCTTTACTTTATTTTCTCTCCTTGATAAATTTTATTTTTTCAGGTTAAATGATTTATAATCTGTGTGGATAAATTATAAATCTTTATTTTGAAATCTGTCTAGTCTCCAGGGCTGCAGTTACATATGTACTATATGCGATACTCCCCTTTATAGATATCCTAGTCCAAACTCAATAGACATAAAACTTAATCTACTTACATAATTTCCTAAGAGAAAAAATAGAAAAATAATAAACAATCAATTTTTGTGTATTTATTCTTCTATTATATAGATGCCAAAATTCAGAATTGCGCTTTTTTAATTAACTTTCTTACATCCAAGTCAGCTGGTCCACCAATTAAGAGATAAGATAGCAATTTTTAAAATTTTTACTTGAATGATTTTGAGCTCAGTGAGTTCAGGTGCCAAAAGTATCCAACAGATGAATGCTCCCACAGACACATTGTTATGATTCTGATGAACTGGAAGCTGGGACTGCCTGGTGGACATTTTGAGCTCATTTTGCCAAGTAAACAAAAGGAAGAAAAAAAAATTACTATACTTGCTTAGGAAACTGTTATTAATTACCATGAAGACACTGGGATACCGCAGCTCAGTAGGAACATTTTTGGAGTCCCAAGGTTCACTAAGTCTCCTCATATTCCTTCTTGCCCAACAATTCTAATCAACAAAATGTGACAACTGAATTAACACAACACCAGTAAGAACTTTGATTCTGCAAGAGAGACCGTTTTCTTACACTATTAGGTAAGTAAGCAGGTTTAAACAAGGTGCTCGCAGAGGGTAAAGGTAAAAAGAAATATATAATTGAAGAAGGAACTATGATGACCAACTTAGTTGTCAAAACCAGCTGTAGAAAAGGACTGTCATGCTATTTTGTTTGTATGTAATTGTTTTATTTTGTTTCATTTTTCCTGTCTACCTTTTGTTAAGTGCACCAGTAGGTACTAACAATTTGACTTCATGTTGTTAATTGACATTACTCTGTGCTAATATGGGTAGTCAATACAAGTTTTTTTGTGTTAGGTAAATGATCAATTAATAAGATTAAGTGTTAAGGAGCAAATGAAATGGACCATGTGGGATGTCTTCTCTTTGCACTTCACATCTTTCCTCTACATATTTTTGACATGCTTTATCTCTCAGTAGGCTGTTCTATAGCTATGAATACAATAGGTTTTCTTCTTCTGAATCCCACTTGAGATGAGATTGGAAAAACCCAGTAGGAGATTTCAGGAGATAAAAGAGTAAAATCAAGTTATTTAATACTCTGTATTATCATTTAATGATGATTGTTTTTCTTTTTTTATTTAATTATTATTTTTTCAACATAAAGTCACCACTGAATTTGAAAAACTATTTTTTTTCTGAAACTTGATTTAAAAATGGGGCAGCTTTCCTGTTGCAAGCTCATATTTCCTGCACTATACATAACAATATCCTACATCTTCTTTATACATTTATTATTTATCCTAGTTTAACTCCGCTTTGTCATTTTCCCAATGTTTAATATCTTATAGTGAATCATGTTTCCTTTTTTAACACCGAAAAATAATTTCTCTATCTTTCAATCCCAGAAGTAAACACTAACTTGAAGTTGGTATGAATCCACACCATTCAAGTTTTACATTTTTACTACCAATGCTCATATCTTTAAAATTTCGTATTATGTTGAGTGTGTATTTTTAATTTGTACATTGGAAAGTAAACTTTCTCAATTGGAAAGTTTCATTCAGAACATTTACTATTTTATCAAGTATCTCACAAATAATACCTATTAGCTATGAACAAAATAAAAAAAATAACTACCTACAAAGACTGGAAAGATAATAAAAGTAAGAAAATAAACAAAAGTTTGAATTGGAGATTAAGGGAATGAACTAAGTTTTTCATTTTTTAAGTGGATGCTAGCCAAAAAGGCAGATAATGGTAAGCAATTTGCACTTAAAATCAGGACATGGATAATTCAAATTCCAGAAATGGCAGAAAATACAGCACTAGATTGAAGAAGGAGAGGTTTGGTCAACCACATAAGATAAAAAATAAAGGTTGAATCCTAGGGAGAATAGCCTCAAAGAGGCAATTTCAAATTATTTGTAAAAATTTTGCCCAAATTTCTAGCTTCTGAATCATGCAGACATGGAAAAAGATACCTACAAAAAGCTCAAATAAGGCAAAATGATTTAACTAAGATTTCAGAACATAAATTTTGGTTCAGCAAATTGTATTGTCTACTTAAAAATTTTTTAGAGAAACATAAAACAAAGTATTCTACAGAGTCTAATCTTTAATGTACAAGACATTCTCTAATTACACGTCATGTAAAGAAACAAGAAAATGTAACTCATATTCAGGAAAGCCGGCAATCAAATATCAAAATTGAAATGCCAGATGTTGGATTCTTCAAATAAAAATGCTAAGACAATTTCAAAATACTAATTTAGACGAAATTTAAAAAATTCTCAGTGGAGGTATAAAAAAAAAAAAAAAAAAAAAAAGAGAGAGAGAGAGAAAGAAAGAGCACCAAAAAGATCTAAAATTGAAAAATACAATAAAAATATCAGTATTTTTCTTCATAATAATATATTTTGAACCTTATTTAAGAAATTTACCCCATGCCAATATTTACTATATTCTGTTATTGTCAATAAGATGTACTACTTAACTTTTCACACATATACATATATAATCCAGATAAAAATTATATCTATATGTGCAATGTTGTGGAATCATTGTTTAAAATAGATAAACTATGTCCATATATGTATGATTTGTTACTGGACTATTTATTCTAACTTGTTAATTCATTTGTTTATCTTTGCACTAATACAAGAATGTTTCAAGAATGTTTTAATTATTATTGTTTCAGAACAAGTCATGCTATCTAGGAAAAAAAATCCTCTTGCTTTGTTTTCCTTATTCAAGACTGTCATGGTGACTTTTGTCTTTTAGTTTTTCAATTTTCCCCCAAGAAAAACTATTTGAATATTGATTGGGATTGCACTGAACTTCTAGATCAATTGAGAATTGACATGACATAGCTTTCCTTTAATTAGGCTTATTTTAACTTTTCTCAATATTGTTCATATTTTTTCTATACAGAGATCTTGCATATCTTTTGCTAGTGTATTTTAAAGAATCTTAAGTTATTGAAAACTAAGATTTTTAATTTTTTTCTGACATAAAAATAACTGGATGTAAGTGTGACTCTGTGTGTGTGTGTGTGTGTGTTTGTGTGTGTGTGTACTGACTTGTATCTAGCATCATTATAATCAGTGTCTTCCAAGTAATAGTATACATAAAAACATTTGAGTATTTGCTACATTTTCAATTATCATCTTCAAATACAGATTTATTTCGTTATTTTCAATAGTTACACTTTTAAAATATTGGTAAAATTCAAGTGGTGGTATTGCTATTGAGTCTGAAATTTTCTACATAGAAAGTATTTTTTTAATATGTCAATTTTGAAATAGATGAAAGATTATTTTTATTTTGCTTTAGTTTTATAAGTACTTCAGAAGTGTACTTCTTAAGGAATTGGTCCATTCCATGTGTGAAGTTGTTCATTATGATTTTTTGTTTCACACTAATTTAATTTTTTTAAACTGCAAATTGATAAATTATAGTTATACATATTCATAGAGGACAGTGATATTATGAGTTATTTAAAAGGCATGAATAAATAAATTAAACTGGTTAACATAACATCACCTCAAATAATTATTTTTTTGTGGTGCTAATGTTTGAAATTTACACTCTTAGTGATTTTGAAATATAAAATATATTATGATTTGCTATATCTATCACACTATGCAATAGATCTCAAGGTAATAAAAATGTACTTTTTAAATTAAGGATTTATAACCCTTGCTATTACTTCATTTAGCATAATAGTCTCCAATTCCATCAATGTCACAAATGTCAACATTTCTTTTTTTACAGGCTTAATAATATTCTAGTGTGTGTGCATGTGTGTGTGTGTGTGTGTGTGTGTGTGTGTGTATCACGTTTCATTTATCTATTTATTTGTTGATCAAAACAAGTTGATTACATAGCCTGGCTATTCTGAATAGTGCTACAATACATATGGGTGTGCAGACATTTTTTTCAACATACTTATTTCAATGTTGTGGGTAAATACCCACAAGTGAGACTTCTAGATCATATGGTAATTCTATTTTTACTTTTTAAAGAAATTTTAATGCAGTTTTCTATAATGACTGTACTAATTTACATTCTCACCAACAGTGTATAAGCATTCCCTTTTCTCTGCAATCTCACCAACACTTGCTATCTTTCATTGCTTTGATAATAGCCATTCTGACAGATGAGAGGTGATATCTCACTGTGGATTTAATTTGCATTTCCCTCAACCAACTTATTTTTGCATTTTGAATTTCTGTACTGCTACGTTGCTGGATTTGTTTAATAAGTCTAACAATGTTGTCCTAAAGTCTTTAAGGCTTTCTATATATAAGATCATGTCACCTGTTAAAAGGAACAATTTTACTTCTTTCATACAATTTTGGACACATTTTAGTTTTTTTTTAAAATTTCTTGCCTAATTGCTCTGACTAAAATGTACTGTATTGAATACAAACAGCACGAGTGGACATTCTTGGTTTGTTCATGATTTTAGAAGAAAACCTTTTAGATTTTCACTGAGTATAAAATTAGATTTTCATATGTGCTCTCTATTATGTTGAGGCACTTTCCCTTTTGCTAGATTATTGAGATTTTTTACCATAAGATGGTGTTGAATTTTATCTGTTTTTCTGCATCAATTGATGTGATCATGTGATATTTATCCTTCATTCTTAATGGGGTGTATCACATTAAGTGATTTTCTTATGTTGAAACTTCCTTGCATACTAGGGATAAAAGCCACTTTAACAAGGGTGCCAAGAATACACGATAAAGAAGTCTATCTTCAACAAATGAAGTTGGGGAAACTAGATATTTGCAAGCAAAGGAATGCAATTGATTCCTTATCTTACATCATACACAAAAATTAACTCAAAGTGAGTTAGATTTAAATGTAACTTTCAAAACTTTGAAACTCCTGGAAGAAAATCTAGGAGAAAACTTTTGTGACATTGATCTTGGCAATGAATTAATGAATATAACACTAAAAGCACAAGCTACAAAAACAAAAGCAGGCAAGTTGACCATGCCAAACACAGCAAAGGAAACAGTAGACAGTAAAACTGGAACGCATGAAATCAGAGAATATATTTGCAAAATATATTAGATAAAGAGTTTTCTAAAAAATAAAAACTTATACAACTCAATAGCAAAAATAAATAGGCAAGCAGTCCATTGAAAAGAAGTATGTCTTCTGAAGTCCTTGCATGCAACATTCTATATATTTTTTTGATTTGATTAAGTTTGTTAAATGTGAAATAAAATTTTTCATATTTTTACAAAGGAATTGTTTTAAAATCTTTCCTATGATTGTTGTTTTGTGATTTTTTGGTCTGTGTATATTTTATGCCTGTAGTAGGTGAACGTATATTTTAAGTTTTTGCATTTTTCTACTAAACTAATACTGTAAAAATAACAACATATTTCTAATATGCTTCTTGTCTAATATTCTATACTGTCCAATGTCAGTACAAGTATGCCAGTTTTCTTTTTAAAATATTTATTGAAGTACTTATATAAATATTTTGAAAAAAACTTTTCTATTCTGCATTCGGTCTTCCTATACCTTGCTATATACAAATATATATTTCATTTACAAGTTTATATATAATAGCCAGATGTTGCTTTTAAACTGTGTCATCATCCCATATATTACATTTAATTATTGATATATTTAAGTTAAAGTTTCTAATACTATATTTGATTCAACTCTTCTATTTCCCTCTTTTACTCATTTGGGTTTTTTTTTGGTAAATTACCTATTTTTGACTTATATTTATTCTATTGTTTGTTTTATTCAGCAAATATTTCCATTTTTTAGTGAGAGTCTAGTGATTGTGAATAGTTTATATTTCTTAGTAGTTACAGTCTCACAGAAGTACTCTGTCCAACTCAACAGTAAGTAGATAACTTAAACAACATAACATTGTAATTCTTAAGCTCCATGTGTCTCCTTACTATTTATATGGTATTGTTGTAGTAAACTTATTTTAAAATACATTTTAAATGCCAAATATTATTTTTATTTTGTATAGAAACTGCCTATTTAATTTACCCCCAAATTCATTTTTATTACACCTTGAGTTAAATAAAATTATTTTCTTCCACCTAAACTTCCATTAATATTTCCTCTAGTGCAAGTAAATTGGTGATGAACACTCTCACTTTCTGCTTGCCTAAAGATATTTGTATCTTACTTTGATGAAAAAAATATTAATTTCATTGGATATAGAATGTTGAGATTATTTTCTATCATGATTTTTCTGGATACGTTTTATGTTGAGAAATTGACTGGAAGTCTTACTGTTTCAGGAACTTTCAAGTTGTCAGCTCACATCTCTGAGTTCTTGTCTCACGATCAAGAAGACTGAGGACACAGACTAAGAAGAGTGAGTGAGACTGAGTTTATTAAGCAGCAAGAAAAGCTCTCAGAAGCCAGAGGGGACCCGAAAATAGGTTACTGGCAGTGGGGGAGTGCTCTGGGTTTTCCTCTCTCCTGTCCATGGGTGTTCTCATTTGCATCTTACCCATTCCCTTATTTCCTATTGGTTTCCCTTGTCTCAGCTTTTATTTCATATGTGCACCCTTGTCCAAAGTGACTCAATTTTGATTATTACCCGTAAGTACCACAGAAAAGCCCATTCGGGGGTGGGGCGCGGGGGGGGTGGTGAGTAGGTAAAACCACAATGCAAATGTCATGTTAATGGTATTATAATAAGCTTGGGTCGAGATAAGGACATCTAATTAAGCTATTGCGCTGCCTCTGACTTGCAAAAGTCTCTTCTGAGCAAACATCCTGGCATAGAGAAATGTTCTTAACTGTATTAATAACATTTTCAATTGCTAGTTACATAACAGGGATGGCGCAGGGGCATTCCTGCAGGTGTTACTTCTCCAGACCCTCCCTTTCTATCTGCCTGGTCACCCTCTAACTATCTCCTCTCTCATTACTGTTGTTCATTGGAAATTTAATAAGTCCTTTTCTTTTACTGATTTTAAGATTTTCTCTAATCCTTTGTTTTCTTGTTTTTGAGTGTGGCTTTACTGGAATTTATGCTGCTCAGATTCACAGTTCTTCTTGAATCTATGGTTTGGCATAAATTTTCAATTTTGGAACTTTACTAGTCACTATTTCTCAAATATTTTTTCTGCCTTGCTGTCTGTATACTTTCCCTCTGGGATTTCAGTCACCAATACTTTAGATTTTCTATTTCCTATATTTTTCTCAAATTGTTCTGTATTTGTTATGCTTTTTGCCTCAACCTAAATATTTTACTAGAACCTATTTTTCTGTATACTGTACTCTCTTCAGCTGCATTAAATCGCCTTTTGAACTCATTCATTACATTATTAATCTTATTTATTATAATTTTAAATTCTAAATGTACATTATAAGTTTAGTTCTCTGTAAATATTCTCAGTCATATCATAGTCAACTGTATATTTTCATCATGTTTATGTTTTATGTTTAATAATTATGTTGCATATTGTCTTTTTTTTCTTTTGGTATTTGGTCATTTCTTTTAATATATCTGTTCATCTTATATGGAAATTTAAGACTGAGACAATCTTAAATAATTTTGAAATAATAGCCCAAAGTTCAATCTTGTATGCTGCCTGATATGATTTATAGTGTGAGTGACCAGATGGGAAAATATTTCTAGACATTGTAAGACTGGTCGAATGGAGGAGACAAAATTAGATTACAAGACTCTCAAAGAATAATTGACCCTGTTAAACTACCCTTGGAGAAAAAGGTGAAGCAAAATGAAACCAGTCCTCCCAGCTTCAAATTATTTCAAAATCTGTATGGATTGAAGGAATCTACAATTGCTGGCACAGCTGCCTGTCAGAAGTCAGAGTAAATGCTTTCTGGTTAGTTAATATCACCCAGAGTATGAAATTACCAATCCAGTAAAGTAATGTCTTTGAAATGTTTGACTACCTTTGTAAATCTAATTGTCATATGCTTTTTATCCTCTACTTTCTTAAAGAGGTATGCAAAATTGGCTTTATTTCTTATTTAAATATGTGACTTACCCCTAGCACTTTGAGAGGTTAAGGTGGGAGGATCACTTGAGGCCAGTAGTTTGAGGCCATACTGGGCAACATAGCTAGACCCTTATATTTACAAAAAAATAATTAAAAAATTAGCTGGTTATGGTGGCCCACACCTGCAGTAGCAGGTCCTAGGAAGACTGAAGCAGGAAGATCAATTGAACCCAGGAGGTCAAAGCTGTAGTGAGCAAAGATTGCACCATTGCACTCCAGCCTGAATGACAGAGTAAGCCTATGTCTCAAATAATAAATAAATAAGTAAATAAATAAATGGAACCAAAATAAATACTTGATTTAACTGTAAAACCATCTTGAACTGGGATGTATATAAAGGAGTTTTTATTACAGTTTTTTTTAATAGCTAATAAATCTTTATTTATTTTTTATATCAACATTTTTTATTTTGAATTGTGGGGTATAGTTTAGGGTTAAGCATACAAATATGCTTCGTTCAGGCACCCTTGTTGATAAGGGGTATCCCCCCCGTCCCCAGACAGATATTGACTACCGTTAATCCCACCTCCCTTCCCCTCACCCCCATAGTTTCCCACCACTGTCAGTCTTTTTTTTTTTTTATAGTATTACGGTGGATGTTCGAGGTCCGCTATATGAGTGAGAACATGTGATACTCAGATCTTTGTTTCTGTGAGAGGTCACTCAGTATTATTGACTCTAGTTCAATCCAGGTTGCTGCAAAGTGCATGATTTTGTTCTTTTTTATGGCTGCGTAGCATTCCATCGTGTATATGTACCACATTTTTTTTAATCCAGTCCTCTTTTGATGGACAGTATGGTTAATGTCTTCAAACGGCTATCTAGATTTTGCTTCATCTTGTGACATATTTGGAAAGGTTTTCGAATGATTGTTGATTTTGTTTAAGTTATGTTGGTTGTCATTAGTGTATTATATTTTCTTATACTTTTATGTTGGTAAGATCAGGTATTTCATAACTGTTATTGATTTCTTTCTCTTTTAGTTAATTATATGGCTTTATCAATTTTGCTTAATTTTTCTAATAGTCAACTTTGGGCTTCTGCATCTATCTATTCTATCAATCTTTGTCTTTCAATAGGAAAATGTTGTCCCTTGTTATTTAATGCAAATTTTATGTGATAGAGTATGCCTGTCATTTTGTTATTTGTTTTCTTTTTATCCTCTTTATTTCCCCACTTATATAAATTCACTCACTTCCATTAGGTACCTAAGAAGAATTGATTTTTTCAATTACTTCAACTTTTACTTGTTAGGATGAAGTGGCAAATTCTTTTTCTTTATTTTTTTTTAGAAAGAAAAGTTTATTTAAAAGTAAATTAGAGAGAGAAAGAGAAGGAAGAGAGAATATTCACCTCCCTAAGGTGGGGGAGGGCGTCAAACCTTGGAAGCATGGCGACAGACATAGCTCAAAGAGCACATGGCCACACCAGAGCCTAGCAAGGCAATGGCCCTGGAGTGGCAACTTTGAAACTATACCTGTTTGCATTATTATTTTATTGGTTGCTTTATGTGTGAACCACCTCAGAGATTACAATTAACATTTTTAAAAAACTTTTTAACATTTTCTTAACTTTAATAAAGTCCCATTTTATGTAAAATGTGCCTGCAATAATATAGGGGCAATTTTCACACTACCCCAAGTTTTAATGCTATTATTACCAAATGTATTACATTTTATACATTATAAACCCCTCAAAATGTTTAAATTTTTGCCTTAGGATCATATGTGTTTTAAATAAATTAAAAGTATTTTATACTTTTCTACATCTTTATAATTTTCATTTCTTATAACTTTAATAAAAATCCAGGTTTCCTTTTGCTATCATGTGTCTCCAACGTGAATAATTTTTTTGTTAGCTTTTCTGAAATATAGATATTTCTGAAATATAGATATTTAATAGTGATAATACTATTATCAAAAACTTTCCTAAAAAAGTTTCATTTTGCCTAATGTCTTTTTGCCCTCTTTATTTTATTTTATTTTATTATTTTATTTTATTTTTTTGAGTTGGCGTCTCACTCTGTCGCCCAGACTGGAGTGCAGTGGCCACTCCCGGCCACTGCAGCCTCGACCTGCTGGGCTCTGGCGATCCTTCCACCTCAGCCTTCCGAGTAGCCGGAATTACAGGCATGCGCTACCACACCCGGCTGATTTTTTTGATTTATTGTAGAGATGAGGTCTCGCGCCCCGGCGGGTCTCGAACTTGCGGGCTCAGGCAATCCACTCACCTCAGCCTCCCAAAGGCACGAGATTACAGGCTGAGCCACTGAACCCGGCTAAGTCCATAATTTTGTTCTTCTATAACTATGCAACAATCCATTGTGTATATTACCACGTTTTTTTAACCAGTCCAATTCTGATGGGCAGCATGGTTGGTTCCATATTTTAGTTATTGTGAATAGTGTTGCAATAAGCATGCATGTACAGATATCTTTTTTTTGTAGAATGATTTGAGCTTCTCTGGGTATATTTGCAGAAGGGGATTGCTGGGTCATACGGAAGGTCAATTTCTAGATATTTTAAAAATTGCCACACCATTTTCCATAGTGTTTGCATTAGTTTATACTCCCACCAACAGTGCAGAAGAATTTTCTTTTCTACCATACTTGAATCTTATTTTTGCTAAATATAAGACTTTGCTTTGATGGGTATTTGTTTTTTTCTTTTGGTTTTCAAAAGGTGCCATCCCACTGTTCTCAGGACTCAAATGTTTCTGATGGAAGATTAGCTGTCATTCAAATAAATGAAATCCTAAATATGTGAGGTAAATTTCTCTGAACATTTGCAAGAGTCTCTTTAAATTTGATTAAATTAATCAAATTAACTTTGTTTCAAACTGTGATATGCCTATGAACACTTTTTAATATTCACTTTCCTTAAAGTTTGCCATATAATTTGAATCTATAAATATGTCTTTTACGATTTTTGATATGTTGTCAGTTATTAGTTCTTCCAATAAATTTTTTCTTTAAATTTCTTGATTTCTCTTAAATTTCAATAGTGAACATTTACCACGTTGATATTTTCCACCAGTCTTTAAGCCTTCATTCATTTTTTTCTATCTTTATTCTTCTGTTATTTAGAATAATATAACTATTGATCTTCCTTCAAGTTCACTCACCTTTCTTCTATTTTCAATCTGCTCTTAATTCCATCTAGTATTTTTTGAAATTCAAAATTGTGAACTTTATTTTCTAACAAATGTCATCCATGAGAGAATGAAAACAGCTTGCAGAGTCAGAGAAAAGATTTGTAGCACAGCACACATAAACCACAAAGGTTTTGTGTTCAGAATTTATAAAATATGCTATAATTCAGTGAGACAGATAAAGCCAAATAAAATCACTGAAAAAACATAAAAAATAACACAAAATTGAATATTAAAAACGCCAATGCTTGCAATCTCATAGTAATCAGAAAATTTCAAATTGAAACCATTTTAGATATCAGCATATATCAGCTAATGCCAAGGCTGACAAGGTTGTAGAGAAACTAGAACTCCCATAAAATGCCTATGTCATTGTAAAATTGGCATATCTACTTTGAAGACTCTTTGGAATTGTCCACTAAATTTGAATATGTGAATATCTCAGACATTTCACTCCTAGCTATATATCTAATAGAGTACATCAGTGACAATAGACATGTTGAAAGAATTGTAACAACATTAATTATAATATTCAAAATTGAAAAAACTCAAAGGTTCATTAGCAATTAAATGGATAAATTAGTTTGTTATATTCATTCAAAAAAGTGCTAAACAACAATGAACATAAAGGCATGCAATATTATGAGTGTATCTCACAAACACAGTGTTGTCCCAAAATTTTAAAAGGGCAGGCAAAAAGAATATATATTGTAAGTTCTTTTTATAAAAACTAAAAATAAATACATATAAATACATACATATATTTATTTATATATAAATACATGTATAAATATATATGAAAAATATTACACTTGCAATTATCTTTGGTTAGACGAGAAGGTTTATCTGTTGGGAGGGTTAATGAAGACACATTATAGGTGCTGATAATGTTCTATTGCTTTATCTGGGTGATGATTCCTTAAGTGTGATCACTTTGCAAGCAATTATTGCACTATACTTACGGTTTGGACATTTCATTGTATACATATGTACACAAAATAGTTTATTTATTTTTAGTTTTAGTTTTTAGAGGTAGTTTTTTCTATGTTGCCCAAGCTGGACTCAAACCTCTGGGCTACAGAGAGCTTCCTGTATCAGCTTCCCCAGGGAGTCACTGTGCCTGGTCAAAATTATTTTGTTGTTGTTGTTTTCAGTTTTAGTATGGGAAATATGTGTCACTTAATGAAATATAGATATGGAAAAGTTAGCATAGGCCTATTATTAGTCTTTGATGTATTTGGAAAAAATTTCAACAGGCAAGTTTTTTAAGCTTGGAAAATGAGTGATAAATTTATCAGATAAATTCTCTGATAAATGGGCACTTACAGATTATGACTATCATAGAAAACTATTCCAGATAGTATACTCATTGGATTTTAGAAATTCATCAAATTTTCTAAAGAAGCACTTTATAGGAGTCTTGACTTATATACTAAATTATGACACATTATATTAACTGTTCCCTCTAACAAATGCAATCTCTTTGAAGTCATGATCAGATAGCCTCAGTTCTAGAAACTTGTTTAGAAAGAAAAAGTTTTGCTAATGCAAAGATTGTAGCCTGATGTTACTTAACATATGTATACGTAAAGATCATTTTTGTATACTTCGGTAGAATTTTTTTTTTGACAAATCCAATAAATGTTTTCCATTTTTTGAAGTCATTTGTTCCCAGAGATAAGTTATATATGTCCAAGAATATTTTATCTGAACTAGAAAATATCTGACTTGTTTTTCAATAACAATAATATCAGACTACTAAAACATCAGTGGCAAAGCAAAGACACTGTTTTCATGACTGTGATAACTATCCTTATCTCTATTACTATTACATTATCATATTTACATGGCCATTAACTACAAAATGCTAATATGCTATCTAATAAAAAAGATGAACATTAAAATTAAAGGATGATAAAATAACCCATGTTGATATTTTTATATTTAGTAACCAAGTTTGCCTTAGCAAATATCACGTTTTGCTTTTAATTATATCTTAACAAGTAGTGATTATAATGTGTAACTCCTTTTGGAAAATAAATGACTTAAATTGACCTACTTTAATTTTATTCATTATCTCTAACTGTTATTAAAACCTGTATTTGACATATGTGAATATTATTTGATCTTTTCAAACCACATTCATTCTCATTAAGAAAGCCCCAAGACATTTTCTTTCAGAATATTTTTCAAATATTCTGAGATTTTACTAGTTATGTGAAATGTGACAGCACTTTCAAGTTCTTTATTATGGTTTCCTTTTACAGCAAGAACCAATTATTCCACACATATTAGTGCCTGGTTTTGAACTCAATATTTAAGCAATTAGTATCTGTATCTATAAATTAATACATTTATATTCCTAACATAGTTTTAATCATACAAAATGAGTAGAAACTGTCTTTTGGGTGCATCAGTGTTAAAGGTAAAAACTGTTTATTTGATGTTAAAGCTTAATTAAACTTCAATTTTGGAAAAGTGAAGGTAAATTTTTGACACTTTTCTGGTTAATTCTATTTCTAGTTCTTCATGAAAGAGGACAACTAAAGAAACATTCATATTATATTTCAAAGGAAAAATGTCTATTTTAGACAAATTGTACTTGTTTTCATATTTTTATACCCAGTAATTGCTGACAACGATGTTCACGTTATGACACCTAATCTACAAAAATTATTTGAACTTTAGTAAAGCCCTTTAACTTTGAATTAAATCATATATTCAGCTGTGAAAATGTTTTAAGCACTGACAAATATATTTATATCTATCGGTATAGATAGATTCACACACTTTTGATTATGCTATGATTAATATAGAAGTTATCATTATAAAATGAATTTGTCTGATCTTTTAGCAAGATAAAGAAAGTGCCTTGAGCTATACCACTTGAAGGTATGTGCTTTTCAATTTTAAGTCCATGAAACAACTTCGGTGGTAATTAAAATTAGCATGTTTATATTGTTTTCTATTGGGTTGGCTCATATGAGTAATACAAGTGCATTTTATAAACCCAAATTCATTATATCTATGCGTTGTTTATTACCAGTTGGGTAGGTCAACTGACAAGAAATGTAAATATACAAGTTGATAATAGAAATCTGATAGCTAGACCAGGTGAAGGAGCATGCTAGAGAGCAATATTTCCATACTCTACACAAAATAAAACATTGCCCATAGGACAGATCATCATGACTCAGTTACAGTAAGCTGATGGTGATGTTCAGATCCTTTGTGGAAGATAATCCCTCTTCTTGAGGAGTAGTAAATGATTCTAGCACATATAATATTCCAAGGGAAACAGGTGAGTATGAAACCACACAGATATATCCTGGGAAAACTGAGCCTACTGTGAGACAGATCTGAAATAAAACTTCATTAATTAAACAAAAATTATTAATTACTTAACCTCTGCAAACTCCTGCTCTTGCTGGGAGAGCACAGTGGAGTTTTGGGTGTACAGATTCAATATCCAATAACCCCTGAAAATTCTGATTATTTTTCCTATAGTTATAGTTGAAAGATGAATAAACAGTACACATTTTTGGAAGAATAGCAAGGACCTTATTCAAGGGTACATGGCCTTTCTTATAATAAAGGGATTGTAGGTCTGTGAACTAAAAATCTTTTTTTTTTGAGCTGGAGTCTCATTCTGTCACCCAGACTGGAGTGCAGTGGCCGCTCCTGGCCACCGCAGCCTTGACCTGCTGGATTCCGGCGATCCTTCCGCCTCAGCCTTCCGAGTAGCTGAACTACAGGCACACTACCACGCCCGGCTAATTTTTTGATTTATTGTAGAGATGACATCTCACCAGGTTGCCCAGGCAGGTCTCAAACCCGCAGGCTCAGGCAATCCACTCACCTTGGCCTCCCAAAGTACGGGATTACAGGCTGAGCCACCGAGCCCAGCCGAAATTCTTGTTATCAACTTATTTTCTATGACAATAATAAATGGTCTGTTCCTCTCAGAATGGGTAATCGAATCTTACATGATAATCCCTCTGTAACATTCCTATGTCCAGGAATCTGTTAATACCTTCCTCTTTAACACAATGAAAGTTTCAGTATCATGTCTTTATATAGTGTAGGCTATTGTTTGGTTCATATTTCATTTAAACAATTGAGCAAGTCATAAGAGATATTCCTAGCCTGTCAAATTCAATACTGAATCCAGAATCTCTTCTGCCAAAAAGCTAATATCAACAATTCTAGCCTGATGTAAGTTTATAGGTCCTTCTACCTTGATACCACAATCAAAAATATCCATCCCACAGATTCCCCGGTATTCTGCCAATATGTATTAGATAAATCATGCAAATATGTTGGTAAATATAACACTTATCATAGGTAGTACTTTATACTTCGTGCTTTAGGACCTGCTGAAACTTGAGTCTAGGTATAGTACAATCTTAGGGTCAGTGAACTATATAGTACATAGGACAAAAACTAGTTTTTGTAAATAAAGTTATGTTGAAATACATTCTATCTTCTTTGTTTTGTTTACAGTTACCTTTGCACTACAGCAAGAAAGCTGAGCAATTATGGTGGAAATCATATGACCTGCAAGGCTAGAATATTTATCTGTCAATTTATGAATATTTAAAGAGCTTGTAAGTTATCTCTCCAGTCCACAAAACGAGAAAAATATGAACAAACTGACAATGACTTTCTGAACACATCACAGAACAGAGATCACAGAGACAAAGATCACCACAAAAATCAGAAGAGATAAGCATAGCCTAAAAGACATAGCTAGAATTTGCTTACCTAAAGCAGAAGCCACGAAAACCATAAAATGGTAAGAATGCTTAAATAGTAATTGTGAATAATTGATGAAAAGTCAGGGCAACTTAATTTAAGAATAAGAAAGTTTCAAAGAAAAGGGCAGAATTCTGTGGGGCCCAACACATTCATGAACTTTCTCTTCAAAAACCCTGCTAGGGTTTAGAAAGTAGAGAGAGAGAAGCTACACTACTGGAACAGGTCATAACTCCAAGACACAATTCCACTAAACTATAAGATTTAAGTGTTACATTATAAAATGTTCTTCCTCCCACAAGCATTAACAAAACAAAAATAAAAAATACACAAACAAAAAAACACAAACAGGACTCCAGACTAATGACAGTAGGTTATTGCTGAAAGACCTTTAAGACACGATTCTTTCTGAAGAGAGAAATTTACAGAAAACCAAATCAAAAGAAGTGACATAAACAAGAAGAGTAGAAAAAAAATTAAGACTCTGTAACTTGTAGTATAAGCATATATTAAACACAGATAAAGTCCTAACCAGTTTAACACAAATCCTCCCAGTAACATCCCATTTGCCTCAGTTCTTATTACTCTAAGCAACATTTTTTATTTTCAACAAAAAAATTGCAAGGCATTCCAAAAGGCAAAAATAATAATAAAATAATTTTTTAAATGCTGTCCAGAGAGGCAAAACAAGCATCATAATAAGACTCACATACAATACAAATGTTGAAAGCATCCAGCAAAATATTAAAAATTACTATGGCTATTATGTTACAAGCTATGATGGAGAAAGTAGACAGTATGTAAAAGGAAATGGGTTATGCAATCAAATGAATGGAAATGCTGAGAACGTATTAAAGAAAACTCTAGAAATCAAAATGGTGGAGAAGGAAGAATTTAAAAATAATAAAAACATAAATTATTTCCATTATATAGCAAATGAAGACACATTGGTTAATGTCAACTCATTGATATACTTGAGAAGGTCAAAAAAGAATCACAAAGATGAAGATATTCTGCAGATATGTCAGTAGAAACTTCCCCAACTGAAAGAGAAAAAAAGAAAGAATAAAACAGAACAAAACAATCAAGAACTATGTGACAATTTCAAAAGGTATACATATACACAATTGAACTCCAAGAAGGGGAAGAAAGAGACACTAGCAGAATAAATACTTTAAGTAATAATCCCTAAAACTTTGCAAAATTAATGTCAATGATAAAGTTGCATAATCAGGAAGCTTAGAGAACACAAAAAAGAATAAATAAATATATATATTTTTAATTGTAGAATGGTGAGGCATATATTCTTTTTTTTCCCTGATATTAGGGAGGATTCATCAAGTCTTTTATCATTATGCTGAGTTGATCAATGAAATTATACTGCTATATAAGGAAGTATTAACCCAATGTAAAAGAAAAATAGAGCAAAATAGAAAAACCAAAAATACATGGGACATACAAAAAGAAAAGTAAAATGACAGGAAATTTAAGTATATCAACAACAATGTTAAAGGTAAATGGATTAAGTCATCAAATTCAACCAAAAGTAACAATTTTTGATCTGGATAAAACACAAAATTCAACTATGTACTATCTACAGGAGACACACTTTAGATTAAAGATAAAACTATGCTTAAAGTAAAACCATAAAAAGTTATACCTCAGCCTGTAATCCCGCACCTTTGGGAGGGTGAGGTGAGTGGATTGCCTGAGCCCATGGATTCAAGACCCGCCTGGGCAGCAAGACCTCATCTCTATAATAAATAAAAAAATCAGCCAGACGTGGTAGCGCATGCCTGTAATTCCGGTTACTTGGAAGGCTGAGGTGGAAGGATCGCCGGAGCCCAGCAGGTCGAGGCTGCGGTGGCTGGGCGCGGCCACTGCACTCCAGTCTGGGTGACAGAGTGAGACTCCAACTCAAAAAAAAAAAAAAAAAGTTATACCATGCAAATAACAATCACAGAAAAACTGGACTGGCTATAATAATACCAGGAAAAAATAGGTTTCAAAATAATATGTTACTTTTGATAAAGATGAACACTTTATAACAAAGAGGTTAATAAGCAGAAAAATGTAAAAATTATGAACATCTATATGTATATGTATATAGAGAGTGAGCATGCATACATAAAGAAAAATTACATATAGAAAAATATATATGTAATACATAAACAGTATGTAAAGAAATACATAAAAATTGACAGAAAAAAGAAAGACATAGACAATTTAACAATCATAGCTGGAGTATTTAATACTACACACTCAATAGCCAATAAACTAGGTACCTAGATCGAAGAAAAATAAGAAACCAAAGCACTTGAATAACAATATAACTTGACCTAACAGATATCTGTGGAAAACTCCTCTCTGTAGCATTGGACCCCACTATTTTTAAATAAACTTGAGATTTCCTTCAGTTTAGACCATATACTATGCTATGAAGCTACCTTTAATAATTTAAAAACAGCCGGGCTTGGTGGCTCAGCCTGTAATCCCGTGCCTTTGGGAGGCTGAGGTAAGTGGATTGCCTGAGCCTGTGGGTTCAAGGCCCACCTGGGCAACTTGGTGAGACCTCATCTCTACAATTAATCAAAAATTAGCCGGGCATGGTAGCATGCGCCTGTAGTTCCAGCTACTTGGAAGGCTGAGGCAGAAGGATCGCCGGAGCCCAGCAGATCAAGGCTGCGTTGGCCGGGCTGCGTTGGCCGGGAGCAGCCACTGCACTCCAGTCTGGGTGACAGAGTGAGACTCCAACTCAAAAAATAACAATAATTTAAAAACAGAATACAATGTATGTGTTCTGAATATAATAGCATGAAATTATAAGTCACTAGAAGGGAAAAATTTGGGAAGCAAAAATACGTGAAATTTTTGTACATATTTATAGTGATGTACATACATGTGATATTGTGCATATTTATATGTGATATTGCATGCATATTTATAGTGTATATGTAATATTTTAATACAAGTAGGCAATGAGCAGTGATCAAATCAGGATAATCGGGAGGTTCACTGCATTAAGAGTTATTTCTTTGTGTTAGAAACATTCCAATACCACTCTTTTAGTTATTTTAAATGTACAATAAATTTTTCTTAGTTAAAATTTGAGAAAATTAAACAATACTCTTCTAAATAATGAATGAGTAAAAGAAGAAATCTAGGAGACTTCTGGCAAGGTGATGACGGGGCAGCATGGTCTGTGAGATCCTCTGTGAAAGAGAACACTCATAAAGACCCTAGCTCTCTCCCAAGGGCTGCAGCTCCCATCTTCTGCAGCCTGCTCTTCACAGGGAACTCAGCTGCCACGGTCACCTGCCATCACTACTCAGATATCACGGTCTGGGCTGCTCCTGCAGTCATGAATGCCGCCACCGTGGTCGTTCCCAGCTCATGTCTGAAGTGACCCACAACTTCAGACCGTGAAGCCCCTGCAAGCAGGATCTTCTGAGATCACTGCTGCCTGGCTGCTGCCGCCGCTGCCACACCACACCCCTAGCCCAGAGACAGGCCTATGGTACTCCCCCATGTATGGAGAAACTGAAGCAGCAGGTCACGGATCCGTAACCAGCTAACTCTCTTCTGGACTGCAGTCATGAGATAGCACCACCTTCTGGGGATCCAAGCAAAATAGATTTTGCTGACCAGTAGAAAGCTTGAAGTCAGAGCTGTAGCTGCTGCTGCCGCCTCCAAGGCAGCAATTACACATCGCACCGCCTGTGTCTGAGGGGAGCTGCAGCCATCCCTGACAAGGCAGCCATTGCACATCACATGACCCGTGCGACCTTGAAGCCCCTGTGACCAAGATCTGCTGAGGTCTACTACCACCGTGAGGTCCTGTCAGGCCGTGGGTCTCCTCCCGTGTGCCTTGAGGCAACATCTCCCTCCCCTTAGGGGTGGGTGAGCAGCTGAGATAAAGACCATCTGGAGCGAGGGATAACACCATCTGCTGGTGATTCAAGGTAACAACACCGAAAGGGGAAAAATGGAAGCCTGACAGACACAGACCAGATCTGAGTGGTGAACAGGGCAGTCGTGAACTGAGTGATGATATGAACTGCCCTTCACAACAGGCCAGGGTCAACTGATCCTAACTGTGAACAAACTTACCAGCCTGAAAAGACAGCTAGAAATCAGAGCTGAAAGGACATTCAACTTAAACAAAAAGTCTCAGAGTGTGCTTGATTGGTTCTGTTAGTCTACTGACTTGATTCTATTCCTTCTGTTTTGTTCCCCCCCTTTTTTCCTCCTTCTTTTCCCTTCTTTTCTTCTCTCCATAAACCATATCTTTGTATAGAGGAATAGCACTCCAATAAGGAGGTTGGGGAGCTTGTATGTTAGTAATATTGTATGTTTTAGGGTTTTTTTGTATGGTAGTTGGTTAGTTTGTAGCTGTGGTCTATTCTTTTTATATGTTTCAATTTTTGTCTCTCTCTCCATTTGTTGGTACACTTGTCTGTTTTCCCCCTTACTCCTCTCTCTCTCCACCCCACTCTTCCCCCCACTGCCTGCTCCATTCTCTTCCCTCTGTTAACCACATTTTATTTCAGGGAGTAAACTTACAATCCCCCTGCATGAACAGATTCCAAGGTAGTGGGAAGTGGGTTTCAGATTATTCGGCAGATGCCAGGACCTGCAGATAGATTTTGAATCACAGCTCCCCCCTTAAGTAAATCTCAAAACTGCAAAAAGGACCACTCCCAACCTACAGTGCAACTCCAGAATTGAACAAAGAGGACATACATAAAGAAGAATAGGAAATTGAACAAACAGAAGTAGAAACAACCCCTCCACCCCTAAATAACAGAACTAAAGAAGATAGTGATGTGGAGGGAAGGAAAAAGTGGGAAAGGGGGGAAAAAAACCAACAAAAAAACCCTGCACAAATGAAGAAAAGCCAAAAGAAGAATATAGGTCTCACACAGACCCCTGGGAGATCAGCACTGAGAAAACAGACTTTGGAATACAAACAATGAAGAGCCCCCAGAATGACTGGTCACATGAAACAAACCCAGACATCAAGACATTAATAGAGAGAATACAAAAAATCAAGGAGAGACAAGAGGAAAATAGGAGGGAGCTGATGTCAGAAATAACAGCAGTAAAGAATACTGTGATGGAAATAAATAACAAACTAATAAGCATGGAAAGCAAAATTAACCAAGCAGAAGAAATAATCTCAGAGCTCGAAGACCAAAATATAGAACTAACCCAAACTGTCCAAAACATGGAAAAGAAGCTCAAAAAGACTGAACAAAACATTCAAGAAAAGAATGATTACTTTAAAAGACTGACCTAAGAGTAACTGGCCTTCCTGAGGGAGAGAGAGAAACAGAGGCCACACTGGAACAAACTATTCATGAAATCATTCAAGAAAACTTCCCTCATCTCATCAATGATGCAAAAATTCAAACACAAGAGATTCAGAGAACCCCTGCAAGAAAACAAATGAGAAGACCAACTCCCAGACACATAATAATTCACCTAAACAAAGTAGGTATGAAAAGAAAAAATCCTAAAGGCAGCAAGAGAAAAAGGTCAGACTATCTACTAGGGATGACCAATTAGAATAGCAGGAGATTTATCTACAGAAACCCTCCAGGCTAAGAGAGCTTGGAGCCCTATCGTCAAAGTTCTAAAAGATAAACAATTTCAACTGAGAATAACCTACCCAGCCAAGCTAAGCTTCATCAGTGAGGGAGAACTGAAATCTTTTCCAGATATCCAATCCTTAAGAACCGACACTGCCACCAGACCACCTCTACAAGAAACACTTAAGAAAGTATTGAACACGAAGAAAAAGAAAAAAGCACAACAACGTTCTTCACAAGAGTACAGGCAAAAGATTGAAAACACACATGAACCAACACCAGAACCAAAAGAAAGACAACACACAAAGAGAAAGAACAACAACTCTGTAAGAAGATTATGATAGGGATCAACTCTCACATTTCAATAATTAGCTTGAATGTGAACAGACTACACGCACCAATGAAAAGACATAGAATGACAAAATGGATAAAATATCACCAGGCAATAATCTATTGCCTTCAAGAGACTCACCTCACTAGAAAGGACACTCACAGCCTCAAAGTAAGAGGATGGGAAACAAATTGAATTTTCAGGAAAACGGAACACAAAAGAAAGGAGGAGTCGCAATCTTAATCTCAGACAAAATACCCTTTAAGCTATCAAAAATCAAAAAAGATACAGAAGGCCACTACACAATGATAAAAGGTTCAATCCATCAACAAGAAATATCCATCCTAAACGTATATGCAACCAACATAGGAGCACCAACTTTCATAAAGCAGCTTCTAGGTAAACTAAAAAAAGATATCGACCCCAACACCATCATAACTGGGGACTTTAATACCCCACACACAACCCTAGACAGATCATCAGGACAAAAAATCATCAATGAGATCTGGAACCTCAATGTGACTCTTGACCAAATGGACTTAATTGATACCTACAGAACCCTTGCCCAAAGACCACAGAATACACATACTACTCATCACCACAAGCAACGTATTCTAAGATCGACCACACACTTGGCCATAAATCAAGCATAAGCAAATTTAAAAGGACTGAAATTTTACCATGCACCTTCTCAGACCACAGTGGAATAAAAATAAACATTAGCACCAACAGGGTTCCCCCAAAACCCACAGACATGGACACTAAACAGCATGATGCTAAACAGCTCCTGGGTCAATGATGAAATCAAAACAGAGATCAAAAGATACCTGGAAACAAGGAAAATGTAGAAACATTGTACCAAAATCTCTGGGACACCATGAAAGCTGTAGTAAGAGGGGAATTTGTATCCCTACAATGCACATGAAGAAAATGGAAGGATCACAAATTAACATCCTAACAAGCCACCTAAGGAAGCTGGAAAAACAAGACCACAAAAACCCTAATTTCAGCAGAAGAATCCAGATCTCCAAAATAAAAGCCCAAATCCAGGACATAGAAGACAAAAAGACAATACAAAAAATCAATGAAACAAAAAGCTGGTTCTTTGAAAGGATAAACAAGATCGATGGTTCCCTAACTAGACTGACCACAAAAAAGAAGAAAAAAACCCCAATAAGCACAATCAGAAACATAAAAGATGAAGTCACATCTGACCCTGAAGAAATACAAAAGATCATTAGAGACTACTATGTACACTTGTATGGAAACATACTTGAAAACCTCAAGGAAATGGAGGACTTTCTGTCATCACACAACCTGCCTAGGTTGAAACAAGAAGAAGTTGAGACCCTAAATAGACCAATAATAATCAAGGAAATTGACTATGTAATAAGAAAACTACCTACAAAAAAAAAGCCCTGGACCAGATGGCTTTCCAGCAGAATTCTACAAGACATTTAAGGAGGAGCTGATTCCAATCCTACTGAAGGTATTTCAGGCGACTGAGAAAGATGGAACCCTCCCCAAATCATTTTATGAAGCTAACATCACATTGATACCCAAGCCAGGGAAAGATCCAACAAAGAAAGAGAACTACAGGCCAATATTTTTGATGAACATAAGATGCTAAAATTCTCAACAAGATCCTAGCAAACCGGATTCAACAATACATCTCAAAAATCATCCATCATGACCAAGTAGGCTTCATCCCTGGGATGCAAGACTGGTTCAACATTCATAAAACCATAAACGTAATTAAATACATCAACAGTTGTCAAAACAAAAACCACATGATTACATCATTAGATGCAGAAAAAGCTTTTGATAAAATCTAGTACCCCTTCTTGATAAAAACCCTCGAACATCTAGGCATATGAGGAACATACCTCAAAGTAGTAAAAGGCATCTGCGAGAAACCTACAGCCAGCATACTCCTAAACGGACAAAAATTGGAACCATTTCCCCTGAAAACTGGATCAAGACAAGGATGCCCACTCTCACCCCTCCTGTTCAATATAGTATTGGAAGTCCTGGCTAGAGCAATCAGACAAGAGAAGGCAATCGGGTATCCAAATAGGAAAAGAGGAAATCAAATTATCTCTCTTTGCAGATGACATGATCATGTACCTTGAAAACCCAAGAGAATCTGTCAAAAACTTCTTTACACTGATAAAGGCCTTGGGCAAAGTCTCAGGATATAAAATAAATGTGCAAAAGACAATCGCATTTCTTTACACCAATAATAAACAGAAACCCAAATAAAAAGCACAATTCCATTCACAATAGCCACCAAAAAAATGAAGTACCTTGGCATCTTCCTAACCAGAGACGTGAAACACTTGTACAGTGAAAACTACAAAACTCTCCTCAAAGAAATCAAAGATGACACAAACAAGTGGAAAAATATGCCATGCTCATGAATTGGAACAATCAACATTGTGAAGATGTCCATCTTACCTAAGGCAATCTACAGATTCAATGCAATACCTATCAAATTACCAGCAACATTCCTCTCAGACCTAGAAAAAACAACACAGGAATTCATATGGAAACACAAACGACCAAGAATAGCCAGAACAATCCTCGGCAAAAAAAACAAAGCAGGTGGTATCACATTACCAGATTTCAAACTTTACTATAAAGCTACAATCATCAAAGCAGTTTGGTATTGGTATAGGAACAGGCATGTAGATCAATGGAATAGTATTGAGATTCCAGAAGCAAAACCTCAATTTCTCAACCAACTCATCTTTAGCAGAGTCTGCACCACCTACCACTGGAGAGAGGAGAACCTATTCAGTAAATGGTGCTGGGAAAACTGGCTGACCAGATGCAGAAGATTGAAACAGGACCCCTATCTATCCCCATACACAAAAATTAAATCCAAATGGATCAGAGACCTAAATGTAACACCTCAAACCGTAAGAACCTTAGAAAATGAAGGACATACCCTCATGGAAATTGGAACTGGCATCAAATTCCTGAACAAAACCCGAAACGCACAGGCCATAAGGGATAAGATTGACAAGTGGGACCTCATTAAACTGACAAGCTTCTGCAAAACCATAGAAACCATCAAGAGAGCAGGGAGACAACCTACGGACTGGAAAAAAGTATTTGCCAACTCCAGGACTGACAAAGGCTTAACATCTTGGATCTACAAGGAACTAAAATATGTTGAAAAGAAAAAAACAAACAACCCCTTATAAAATGGGCAAAAGATATGAACAGACACTTTACAAAGGAAGACATCTGAGCAGCCATCAGACACATGAAGAAATGCACAACCTCACTAATCATCAGGGAGATGCAAATCAAAACCACACTGAGATACCACCTAACTCCAGTCAGAATAGCAATTATCAACAACTCAAAAAATAACAGCTGCTGGAGAGGGTGTGGCGAAAAGGGAACACTTCTACACTGTTGGTGGGAGTGTAAACTAGTGCAACCTCTGTGGAAAGCAGTGTGGCAATTCCTAAAAGCTCTAAACATCAACTTCCCATATGACCCTGCAATCCCCCTACTGGGAATATACCCTGAAGAACTCAAATCACTTTATAAAAAAGATACCTGCACACGAATGTTTATCACAGCATTGTTCACAATAGCAAGAATCTGGAAGCAACCATACTGTCCATCAAAAGAGGACTGGATTTAAAAAATGTGGTACATGTACACGATGGAATACTATGCAGCCATAAAAAAGAACAAAATCATGAATTTCGCAGCAACTTGGATGGAGCTAGAATCTATAATACTGAGTGACCTCTCACAGAAACAAAGATCTGAGTCTCACATGTTCTCACTCATATAGTGGACCTTGATCATCCAACGCACTACCATAAGAAAATGACTGACAGTAGTGGGAAACAGTGGGGGGGAAAGGGGAAGGGATGGTAGTAAACATCTGTCTGGGGACGGGGAGACACCTGTTATCAACAAGGGGGCCTGAATGAAGCATATTTGTATACCTGACCCTTAACTGTACCCCACAATATCATAATAAAAAATACTGATTTAAAAAAAAAAAGGAATGAGACATTTTGACATTAGACGTAACTATCAGATGTAAATCGTATGTTACCCATTGATTAAAATTTATAGAGTAAGGTAACAAAAACAAGATACGGGACAGAAGAAATTAGTATAGTTTAGTAAAACATATTTCATTAATTTCTCTCATTGGAAATGAAAATCCACTTGTTTGGAAAGACTTAGAAACCTGTGGTTAACTGTAGAACGTCTGTAGGGTTCCTGAAACATAAATACAACTCTAAGAACCTAAACCGTTGTTGGCAGTAAGTACAAACTATATTTTGAAGTATTAATAAAATTAAATAGAAGGAATGAAAAAGAAAAATCCAGCATATTTTGTTTGTTTCTGTTCACTAGGTTTTCACCCTAATAATGATTTCAGCTACTTTTCAAGATTTAAAAAATGTCTTTCATTTCTCAGCAGTATCTGCTTTTCTCTTTCTCTCATTTCTTTTTGCATCCTGCCAATCCCTAATCACAGGCCAACCAGTCTGCCTCCGTCATGCTTTTAGAATGTTCTTCTCATTAGTTCCTAACTCTGTTCTTCATCCCAGTGTTTTTCTTCTTGCGTGCAGTTTATACTTCATTCATAACTTTTCTATTCATTCCTTTCTTCAGCTTTCTTCTTCTTAGTACACAGGTAGCATGGTTACTGTCCTTCAGCTAAAAAGATCTAAGTTCATGTCTTGGCACCTCCACATGTTTCCTGTGTGATCTTAGATGAATTAATGAACTGCAATAACCCTAGTTTATGTCTCTGTAGAATTGAATGTTAATATCATGATCTTCCCAAATTTTGGGGAGGATGAAAATGGGATGCTCCATATCCATGCAAAACAGATAGCACATTAGCAACTACACTTTAAGTCTTAAGTGTTAGCTATTAACTGTTGCTACTACGAGTGTATTTTATTACACAGCAATTTCTGTCCTGTGAAGGATGCTTGTGTTAGCATTTTTGCAGTCAAAGGTTACAGCAGCGATCTTTCGGGATGGTAAATGTGGAGGAAGACAGCAATCTGTGTTTTAAAGAGATAGACGAGATCATTACAGGGAGGAAGGGATGCTCCCTGGTTCATATGAAGCTGCTGGTTGTTTCTAAGTTACCATCACCTTGTTTTTCAGGATTCTCTATCCTTTTTGCTTCTGTTGCCTGCCTCTATACCTCTTCTGTTATCATAAGACATATAATAAAAATGAAAGAGAATTCAATAAGAACAGTTTTTTTTAAAAGAATGAACATTGGTGAACTGTTGGCTAGAATTGTATTTTGTATTTACATCTGGACTTAATTTATTCACCTGACCTTTGGCATCCGGTAACATAAATAAAAAATACTGATCATAATAAGGAATAAGCTCCTCTTAACCCTCTGGAATTCTTCATATCACTAATACAGATTCCACCAGAAAAAGAAAATAATCAGTTAAAGTCACTTATTAATTTGATTAGAATGCGTACTACTTCCAAGTATCTTAGGTTTCAGAATTATTTTATATCAAACACACTATATGGCAAAAGTCAAGGTATTATGTATTTTGCTTAAAGTTAGGGCTTTTCAAGTGTGTGTGTGTGTGTGTGTGTGTGTGTGTGTGTGTGTGTGTGTCCTTATCATAGGACTTTTCCAGAACAGACATAGTAACATTTTCTATTGTTAATCTGACCACAGGAATGCTACAGAAGCATTTTTGATCACTTTAGTACTTGTGATGTCTATTATTGTTTACTGTTTATATACGATTTATATTTTCATCACCTACCTAGAGCTTATGTTCTATATAATACATGCTAAATATTGGGCTTTCTTTTGTATACTGAATATTGGACTTTATGTCTTAAATTATACATTTAAATGAGCAAATAAAAGCAGAAGGAGACAAAAGAAACAGTCTCAAATGCAGAAAAGGAATAGATGGTACTGGTCATATTAGTTTCTCTACCGGCTATTGTCCTGGGATGGGGATGGAGAGAATACACAGAAAAACCATGTGAGAGACTTCGCTTAATTGATTTTTTTAAAGTCAACTTATTTCTCTGGAATTAAACAGTTGATTTACTCTTTCAGGCAGGAGAAAACAAAGGATGGAGTGGTCCAAAGGCTGGGTTTCCTGAGCCAACAAATAACAGTAAGTTTTCATTTCTATGTTATCTGTGTTTGGTGTCCATCAGTGGTTCAGTAACGCTATCACTGGGTATTGATTGAGTCCATCTGGGCCCAAGATGTCATGGTAAGTATTGTGGAGTGTACAAAGGAGTTGTGGTGTTTGTGCTTCTGGAACTGACAGCAGACTGGAAAACTAAGATAGGCACTCAGATCCTTCACACAACTAAACCATTGTAGATGGAGTACCATTTAATCTATGTAGTGATGGCATTCTTTTTAAAGTTGTCATTTTTATTGAAACAACCTTATAATAATATAAAAATAATTTTGATAATTTTGATAAAAACAGCAATTATCTACAAGTTGGTTTTCCTGTCAGATCAATTTTCAGAGTTCCAATTGTTTTTATGTGTATACATATTTTTATATAAGTATAATTTGTATAAAATTTTTGTTCTGTTGTTTGCATTTATCATAGCCATAAGTATTTTTTACATCTTGCTGCATCATTAGGGTTTTTAATATTTTATTAAAGTCACTAAGTAAAATATCAGATATGTAAGAATAAAATTGCTCAGCTTTGTCCTGTATATAGTATTATCAGACACTTAAAATCAGCTTTAGTTTATTTATTTATTTTTAATGTATGTCATCAAGATTTTCGAGATGATGTTTAGATATTTTTCCTTAATACTCTTACCCTTCCTCATCTTTTGAAAAGCATCTATTTCACTGTAGTGACCATTTTACTGTAAATCAGTAACACAAAACATTTGACCAGTGAAACACCAGTCTATCTCATTTCTAACTCTATCATTTTTCTTTACAACTGTTGGACATTGAAAAGGCTTACATCAGTAAACTGTCATAATGAAGTGTTTTTAGACTTTGATATTAGTGATGCATCTCTTAATGTATAATGAAATTAATAGCAAATTCTTATCAGATAATGTACATAAGAATTGAATTATTGGAGCATCAAAACTAGCTTCTTGAAAAGAATATTTTAGTGAGTTAGTGGTATTTTGGGATTTACTTTCTGGGAATAATGTAAATTAATGTGCCTCTGAGCCCTTGGACTATATATATGTAAAAGAGGTTTGAATGTGATGGACTTAGTACATAATCCAAGGAGAAAAATGAGATTGGTTCAGGATTTTTAGAGTTTGTATTTAATTCCTTTCATGTTTGAATATATTGATTTGGTAAGGGAATACGAGATACTTTAAATTGATTGCAGTTTTATGTAAAGTATTTAGCACACAGTACCTGTTTCCAGTAAGCATGGAGTGAATGTTGAGTTCCTTCCATGTCTCCTCCCTCTTTTTTTTTTTTTTTTGGAAAAATGATATAATTTGGCTGGGCTAGGTGCCTCAACCTCTAATCCCAGCCATTTGGGAGGTTGAGGTGAGTAGTAGATTGCCTGAGCCTGCGGGTTCGAGACCAGCCCGAACTTGGTGAGACCTTATCTCTACAATAAGTCAGAAATTAGCTAGACATGGTAGCATGCACCTATAGTTCCGACTACTTGAAAGGCTGAGGTGGAAGCATCACTGGATCCCAGCAGGTCAATACTGGGGTAGCTGTGAGCATGCCAC